>NC_142194.1:24400000-24700000 GCF_026936395.1 Plectropomus leopardus | reverse complement strand
ATCCTTGTAATTGTGAGAATGTTAGCAAGCTGGCTTTAGCAATAGGCTGTAAATCAGGATACCTCCACCATAGCTCAATAACCTCTGACCATCCTTAAAATCTCTCTTAGAAGTCTAGAAACATTCTTTAATATGAAGTTTCTGGTGCAAAGCTTTTTATATTGCGCTGCAGACCAACTAAAACAGAATGGTAGTCCTAAAACCAGGGACTGTAACAAAAGATAAGACACAAGGAGAAATAAATCCATGTCTGCTAACAGCTCTGAGATAATTTCACATTTGTAAAATGTATTTTCAAGGAGCACTGTTGGATTAAATAGTGAAATGTGAGAAATTGCAGTCAAAAGAAATTATTGAATGATTGAGCACAGTGTCAGCTGAGAAAGTGGAATATGACGGAAAATGAATGGAAAAATACACCTCTTAAAAGTGGTTGTTTTTTTCTGAACACGGAGTCAGTGTGGGAGCAAGAAGATTGAGCACAGTGTCAGCTGAGAAAGTGGAATATGACGGAAAATGAATGGAAAAATACACCTCTTAAAAGTGGTTGTTTTTTTTCTGAACACGGAGTCAGTGTGGGAGCAAGACGGTTGTGTTTTCGGCTTCCACGTTGTCATCTGTTTTTATTTTCCAGGAGTTCCAGGTGGCGGGGTCACAAAGGTTTTATCATTTCCTGTGTAATCTTCTTGAAAACTCAATTTTGTGTTTTCAATTTATGTGACTTGAAAGCAGTCAGCAGGCTCAGTCTCTAAGGCTGGTTGGAGTTAAGAAGAGTTTGGCATCACATCAAGGCTCTGCTACTTATTGTATTGTTGTTTTATGTCCTTAATATGAAATCCAAATATTATTCAAGCTTTTTCAAGTGTTGTTATACCAAAAATGACCTGAACGTCCCTTTTCCAGCGCCATCAGGCTTTGACAAGGACGTCTGGTTTGTGGGAGGCTGAGAGGGAAATGTTCTGGAAACTCTTTCCTTTTGCTGTTTTATCTGGCTTGATGTTTTTAGATTTGTCAGACACTCTGAGACATAACCTCTGTGAGAAAGGAAGGGAGGCGAGACATATGGTGAAATATGGTGAGAAGACATTCAAGACACAAATTTAATATAAAATAATTTACAGAACTTTTATGGTTGTTTGTAATGTAGTGCGATAACACAGGAGTTGGGTTTAAGACTTTGGATAGACGGTTTGGCCAGTGGAAGTAAAAATGTAAAATTAATAGTCTGGCTCAGTCGGAACGCAGACACATCTTGAGGGGAACTGTTTTTGTCAGATACTGAAATCTTTTACCAATTTCTGTCTGCAAATGAAGTTGGACACTGTTTTCACAATGTTACAGAGAATACCTTCAGGCTACTATCAGTCAGCCATGACATGTTTATCTATTTTAAATAGAGTTGCAAGGTGCTGTTTCAGGCCCCTGGTTATGAAAGAAAATATTTCATTCATTTTTCTCGTAGACAATGTTATGTGACTCACAGCTGGAGCTCTGGTGTGGCTTGGATCAGCTTGAAACTCTCCTGGTTGAATGATCAGTGAAAAAGAAAACTGTGTGAGAAAATATCTTTATAAAAGTCCATGTACATAAAAAACTTAAGGATAGAAATAAATATCACAGTGGAGCACTTCCTCATTTCTGTGTAACAAAAAAGTGCAGTCTTGTCCATGTCTATCCATAAATTTAAAAAAAAAGGAAGCTATAGCAGTAAGTGCTGAATCTGGGGTTTAAGCCAGCATGGAGCTTTAAAACGTCTTGGATCTTGGAAATCTTGGAAGGATTGAGACCTTTGACAGTTTGCAACACCTGTTTTAAAGATAAACAACTTTTTTTTTAGGCCGAGCAACGAGCAGCACAATGTGTTTGGACTCAAGCAAGGGATCACACTCAAACTTATATATTTTAAATGATATGCAATTTTAATGTGGTTTATTTGATAAAACTCTCTGTATAGTCTTTGAACTCACTGCTCCATTCAAATAATTCCTCCAATAAATGTAGACTGAATGAATGAGTGAATTCCTTTATTTTAGTGTCATGCCATCTAGTGGCCCATTACCCTTGGGATTATATGACACCTTTACAACAAAGAAAACAATAGCCCACAGTACATATTTCATTACATGAAAATAGCTTCCAGTATTGCTGGCCAGAAATCATAATTATAGCTGAACAATAAATTAGAAAATGTATTCAAATAATAACAACAACAACAATAATATTGATAATAATGATGATGATAATAATAAATTAAATAAATAAATTAATTAAGATAAATAAATAAATAGATGAATGAATAAATAAATAGGCAAAAACAATACCTACATACACATTGTACACCTACTGAAACAGTGCCCCTTATTGCCCAGGCTTTCTCTCAAAAAGTTGCTAGCTTAAATGTCTCCTTTTCAAACACCCAGGTCAGTCACTTTTTGTATTACTAAGCATTTTCTGGTAGTGATGGGTTTATCCAAAAACTGCCTTGTGATAAACTTAAGGCCACTGCGCGCTCAGCTCTACAGCAGCCTCATCACAAGCTGAGTTTTTTTGTTTGTCTTTTGAAAGTAAGCTTTTTGGCCTTTATTGGATAGGACAGAGAGTAAGTGTGCAAGGGGCTGTGAGAGGGGACAACATGCAAGGGGCCGAGGCTGGAGTTGAACAGGCGACTCCTGCGGCACGGACTCAACCTCTGTACATGGGGCGCCTGCTCTATCCACTGATCCATCAACGCCCTGTAAACAAGCTTTTAATAACTTGACAACAGAAAATTTAGTACATAGTTAGATTTTCAAAAAATTCAAAATGCCCAAAAATCTTGTTAGACAGACTTTAATGTTTCTTGAGGCTTTTTTTGTAGGGAATACTGAACTGAACTTCTGCTTTGAATGTCAAGTCACTCCAACTTATGGTGTGAGCATGGCCTTACCAAAATTGAATCTTGGTCTTTCATTATTGCACCCCCCATCTGTCTGATTGGCTTTAAATTTCTTAAGCAACATCTGCACACAACATCCAATTACTGATGAAAAATTGATGTGTCTAGGATGTAACATCAAATTTCTGAAGTTAAAAAAAAAAAAAAAATCCATAAAGCTTTATAACATGACCAAATTGAATTTGCTAGTTTATCATTATTATGAACAGGGAGCTGGCCTCTTAATTACAGAAAAGTACAAGCAGCCAAAAACATAACAGAAGTTTAATATTTGTGACTGTGCATCTTACAGTATTTTGTATTTCAATTCTGCACTTGTGATCTATAATCCCTTTCTTGGCTCCGTCTGTGTGTCCATTCCTGGTGTCCTCTAAATACTGGAGCGGTGATGTGTTTGCCAGTTGGCTGCCACAGGCAGTGATGAACAAGTCAAACCTGCACACTGTAGGTCCTGCAAGGTCAGAGATGAATTACGCTAACACAAATCCACCAAACTGCAGGCTTAAAGACTTCACACAGGCACTGATGGTGAATTAGCTCCTTGGGCACTTTGTCTGTACGTCCCTACAGCAGATTGCAGAAAATTGCAGACTTAAAATCACGAATAAACTTGGCTTTGAACGTGTCAAAGACGATAATTATAAAACAAGTCTCGGTGACCCAAGCTGCAAATGATTTTCAGCGATTAAACAAATGGTTTCCAGGGAGTAATTATATAGAGTAAAGTTTAAGGCTGAAATCTTAAGCTGCTTAAGACCTTTGAGGTTTTATAATTGAAGACATGAATGAGGAACATAAGGGACTCTCACGAATCAAAAAGGTCATTTCGACAGGTCATCTTACTCTCATTATGTAGACTACTGTGGGTGAAAGAAATTGTTGTTGTCTTCCCTGGCTAAGCCTGTCTTCATCTCAAAATAGTAGCCGCTGTGTCAGGAAATATTTGGGTTGGGGATTTTTCATTGAGCAACACAAGATACTTATAATAGCATGTTGAAAGTAAGGAAGTAAGTTCCATTTTTTGCTTTTGATAGACCAACAATCATAACCTGGTTACTAACAGGTTAATTTTTAAGGAAAGAAATAAAACATAAAATGCATAAGGTCTTTCATTTTAGTCCTGCTCTCCATTGCCTCAGTGAGCTGTTGCGCTGCAAAAAGCACTCTCTATTTACAAGGTGGTGACATTTTTATGTTTTGTGATGTAAATGTTTTTGACTTTAGCAATATTTTGGTATAGCGCGTTGTCTAATATTTGATGTCAGGTCTATGAATTGGTTTGTGCAGAGTTCGTGTGCAATTATTATGTGTAGGGTATTTGTGCAATTATTATGTGTAGCACTTTAGTGTATTATGATAGTAGAGCATCCGTGCAATTCAGAGCATTGTACAATACTCTCCGGTTGTATGGACTGGTGGGGACACTGTGTATTAATTGTAGTCTGAATGTATAGGTGTGTGATCGTGTCACCTGTGTTCTCTTGTCTTAATGTGTGGATCTGGGTAGGACACTGTCTGTCAGTTGTAGTCTGATTATATTTTTGTGTGGCCTGGGTCTCTTAGTTGTCCAAGACAAATTTCTCCTAAGGGAGACAATAAAACCTCATCTCAAGCTTAATCTTACCACACACAGGTAGGCTAGTACACAGTGCAGTAAACTGAAAAGTAACAAAATTAACCTATAGTCCAACATGTGTATAACCGGTCAAAAATATCCTTGGTGGTTAAACAATTAACATTTAACCGTTGACACCCTCAGTTAAAAGCTACTTTCAAGTTGAGAGACTCAGAAAAAATAATGAAAGAGAAATCAGGCTATACTGTCGGCTACCCAGTCACGTGGTGTATTGGAGGATGCACGCAGGTATATATGAGGATATCCCTCCTCATTTGCTGGTTGTTTGCAGTATACCCACCTATAAGCCAAAAAGCCATTGCAATGTATAAGACAATAAATCCACTGCCTCCTTGGTAACCTTTCCCGATCTATATCGTAGTGCACCCACCTCATCAGTAACCCCCACCCCAAACTATACAACTTTCTTGATATTTGTAAAATGTGTTTTCAAGGGGCACTGTTGGATTCAATAGTGAAATGTGAGAAATTGCAGTCAAAAGAAATTCTTGAATGATTGAGCACAGTGTCATCTGAGAAGGTGGAATATGACTGAAAACAAATGGAAAAATACACCTCTTAAAAATGGTTGTTTTTTTCTGATATTTGTTAAAGAAAGAAGTTTGTTCCAAAGCAGAGCTTATCCACAGTTTTCTGCCTTATCCTTGCTGAAAGTTATAACAAGTGTGTTAAATTACGCTACATTTCTATGCTGTATATTTAGGATATTTCACATGCTTGAACAGCCAATGTCGGGCATGTCGAAGTTTAATTAAATACTTTTACAATTACATATTACTTAAAAGTATTACATTGTTATTTGCCATTAATTTCATTTGAAAAATAGCAAATCTACCTTGTACCTTTGTTACTTTATATTTAATCAAGTGGCAAACTCCAAGACTGAAAAGAGACACAGCGTCATTGATAGACAAATGGTAATTTTGTTGCAGAATTATTCCTCTAGATTACAATCTGTACAACGTACAGCAACCTTTCTTTAAACTCTAGACTCAGAAAAAGACAAATTCCACCAAATAAGTAAAAAACAGAAAAGCAAAGCATCAACTTCAAAATCAATTTCCTGAAAAATGAATTACACTGGCACAGACTGCATCATCTTGTAATTACTTGACTTAGTTTTTCTTCTAAATAAGCTACAGGTGTTATGCAAATTTAGTAGGCGCTCTTCTCTCTCATGACTGTGAGCAGAGAGTCTTACTATGTTAATTTAGGATAATTACTTCACAGGAAATGTAACCGAAGGCGAGTGTGAAGAAAATGTTCTTGGCGGGGAGATATGCGTGGAAAATTTCTCATGGCAACAACAGCAGGGTGTTTACATCCTGATTTTTAATTATTTTGCATTTCCTAGGAGACTGATAGTTTTGTCCTGGACACCTGTGCTATTGTCTAGAGCTCAATTTTTGGTGAACTGATGAGACTGGGAAGAGTGATCTGTTCATAATTAGTTGCAGCAGTCATTCTAAACACTGAGAAAATACTACCTTACAGGGATATGAAGTTTGATTACACAAACGCCTTCATACCAGAGTTCACATACGGAAATTTGGGGTCTGGAGACATATATCTTCCAATTTCAGCAAGTCAAACTGTCATAACCAATGAGGACCCATAAAATCACCTGCAACATTGTTTTGGCAGCAAGAAAGAAACATCCATTTGTGTAAATCTTCCAGTATAAAGTGGAAGTGATACTCCTTATCAGAGCAACACAAGGGTGTTTTGAGGTGCATCTGGTGAACTTATAACCATAAAAACTCCTTTGCGGCATACTTGTCTCAGTTTATTGCCCTGTTGTAATTCAGTCTGTTTAGTCTCATCCCTCCTTTACCTCTCTCTGACCTCATCTCGTCAGCAGTGCTACGGACTGCCGTACAATAACCTCATTAGGAAAGGAATCCTTTTAACTTATGAAAAGAAGATCAATCAGCAATAACTTGGAAACATAAAAATCTATCACAGCTTGCTTATGCTTTTTATGTGTGATATATATTTTTCTTTCAGATTTGTGTAAGTTTTTGTTTTATTTGTTTGCTGCATGAGTGTCTGTGTGCATACGTGTGTGTTTGTGAGTGGGTTGCAGTTTGTGTATGGAGATCTGAGTCAGCAGCAGACTTGAGGTGTTCCAGAAAGCAGAACTGTTGAAGAAACACAGAACAACACAGATGGTATTCTTTGGCCCAGAATCAGAGGGAAAGTCTGGAAGCTCATTACCACCAGTGTCATTTAAAAAAAACAAAAAAACTTTAAGTCATTGTAAGCAGCAAATTATCAGTGACATTGTTAGGTCTTGGTATGCAAGGCTTCAGCCCCGACTGTTCAATGACTGATAAATGGCCCCAGATCTAAATATATACGCTTTATATATGCTTCAAAAATAGAGTGCCCCAGTAGTGAACCCTAAAACCCCCAAATAAGTTAGCATTTCAGTACTGCTGGTTCCCTCATGAACGGGGTTCGGCGGGGGCCCTTCTGTGCGGAGTTTGCATGTTCTCCCCGTGTCTGTGTGGGTTCTCTCCGGGGTCTCCAGCTTCCTCCCACAGTCCAAAGACATGCAGCTCAGGTTGATTGGTGACTCTAACTTACCCTTAGGTGTGACTGTGAGCGTGTATGGTTGTCTGTCTATATGTGTCGGCCCTGCGATAGTCTGGCGACCTGTCCAGGGTGAACCCCGCCTTCCGCCCGATGACAGCTGGGATTGGCTCCGGCCCCCCCGCAACCCTTACGAGGACAAGCGGTTACAGATAATAACTGACTGACTGACTGGTTCCCTCAACTCAAAGTCAATGTTTTTTTGTAGTTGTTTGTTTTTAAATGTTTTTTTTTTGGTTAGATGACCTAAAAAGGTCTGTGGTTAACACAAACCTAAGAGTCACATTATGTTCTATGGCATAAAAGAAGTCAGTAAATACCCTTCTCATGAACTTTGAAGCTTTTTTTCTGCCTTGAAAAGGTTTAACAACTGGATAAATGAGACTGCAGAACATCATCACACTGCTGTACAGCCTTGTTTTGGTGGTTAACAATGTTGTAGGTTTATAGCCAAACATTAGTTTTTTACTTCTGGGGATTGCATTTGGGCTTCAAAAAACCTTCCATAAGATTTTTGACAAGGGAACTAGTGTGACACTAACTTCAGTATTGGCTTACATCAGGTTAAATATATTTAGTTACGTTCAACAACCTAAATTGATACATTTAACTATTTTTCCAACTCTAGTCAATGAATTTGTTATTATAGCAGTTTTAAAGTAAATAATGAGAAACTTTCTTAAAATAATGAGTAAGTATTGTTTTCAATTATTTTGAGATACTAAATCATTGTTTTGAGAAAGTTTTTCATGATAATGACCTAAAGGATTTTTCTTTTTTAATTACTGGCACAAGTGGGCTTCCACAGATAAACACCAAGACTGCTACTGTAATCTTTGACTTCTCTGCTTTCCAAATGCACTGAGCACAACATAAACTGAAATAATGGCAGCGAAACCAGTTTTTGACTTAGAGCCTTTCTTCAAGAAAGGGCTTCAAGTTTTGATGACCTTGCATAACCTTTAAGTCCCTTTCAGTGTCAGTTATTGTCAATTAGTGACACGTATTCACAAACAAATTTACAATTTATGAAATTATTGCAATCCAAGCATTCAGTGAAACTTGGACTTTAAGTTCCCTGAGGGTCTATAAGAGCCCTGGTGCAGCTGACTATGAAAATGAAATATAGGTGTTGAGAAACTGTGACAGAAATAATTATATATAGTTTTAATTCGATTAATCCGATTTCCGTGACATCAAACTATTACTTTCATTAAATTTCTCTTGCCTAATTACCAACCCTGTTGGGAATTAGAAACCTATTAAACATTGCATCTTTCCATTTTAAATAGCTGGGAATAAAACAGACACAGCTGTTGTATCTTTAATCCATTCAAACCGAGAAAATAATTAGTGATTAGTTAAGCAGTGAATCAGTTGCTGCTAAAGAGCATAGGGGAGGGAAATGTTAAGAAATGTTCCAAGTTACAATTTTCTACTGCTAAAAACAACTAAAGCATTCTTTAATCTGATTTCAGTAATTTATCTTTAGTATTTACATTTACTCCACTTTACATTCCAACACATGGAAACTAGCAGATAGAAGCTTATAAGGAGATATAATGGTGCGCAAAAAAAAAAAAGGCATAAAGGGATGCATGATATCAGAACTGAAGATCAGTTAAGTAACTCATGCAGGTTTCTTTTGCAAGAATCAATAGAAACCTCAGACCAGACTCTACAGCAGCAAAAATGGGGATTAAACAGAAATGTTAAAAGCAGACAGAACACCAGTGAGGAGGGGGTGCTGCTGCTGATTTTTTTTCTTAAAAAAAGACACACGTAAGAAGTCAGCAGCTGAGCTAAACTCTGTCAGATTCCATCTTGATTCTAGTCGGCTGGACGTCTCAGTTGGGTATCAGAGAGAAACTCATCAATAAATGCAGTCTGTAAAAAAACCCTCTCCTCTTGAACACTTCAAGCTGTGAAGACTTCGAGCTACTAATATATCAATCTTTTTCAATCCCAGTACATTTGTGATGTGCAGTTAAAGATGTCGTCCTCACTTAAACTGAGAAAAATATCTGAATTATAGCAAAAATCATGCAAGTTTCCCCCTCTGGATTCTGACTCTGGTCTGCAGAGACAGACTTTGGATTTATCGGAATTAAATCCAGTGAGTGGATAAAAAAAAGCATTCCAGCAAATCCTCTTGGATAGCTTTTCTCTGGATGTGAGTTTCTAAACTTAAATTCAACCACCGGCAATGAGCAAGAAACAGATAAATGGGCCCAGCATTAGGTCACAGTAATAGAAGATTCAAATCAACACGCTCATGCCTCAGGTCCATTTCAGGGACTTTAAGGTTCCATTTTGTCTGCCTTCCATTTGACACGGGTATGTCCTGATGTGCTGCAGACTCCAGAAAGCCTGCACAGACAGTTGCGTGCTGAAAGTTTTAAATTCATAAATGAAACAGCACATTTCCACATGGGGATAATCTAACTTACAGTTTTGCCTTGCAGTGTGCTGATTAGTACCCTCATGCTGAAGCAGCAACTTCAGCAGATGCAAAGTAAGGTTGTACAGGAGCTGCAGTACTGGTGGCAGCATGTGATATAAAGTTAATTAACTTAGCTCCTGCTTTAAATTTTAAAGTGTCTGGAAACGTGGCTTGAAATAATAAGAATGCACATATTATGTCAAAGTTGAGTGTCCCATTAAGTATCTACAAAAATCTGTATAGTTTCCAAATATTAGAAAACCGAGTTCAAAATAGCTCATTTTAAAGATAACAGTATTTCTCAAGACTGTGTGGGCGTGGCAGATCATATTTTGATTGACTCCTCCTTGGATCCCACCTTTGTCAGCTGTCTCTCGTCTCCCCGACAGCCATGGAGCAAAGCAGAATCAGCCTGCTACAACCCTATCTGTTCCAGCCATAGACTGTATATAAAGATGGATAACACTGAGGTGAGGAATAAAACAAAGATGTACTGCATATAAACACCATGTTCAGAGTGGTTCAGATCATAATGAATATAAAATCCAAGTACATTTTATTTATCAGTTTCTGTGTTTGTAACTGCAGCGTTGGGCACATTGTGTTCTCAGAGGGTTTGATCCATCCACATTATTGTGCTTTACTCAGCACAGCTGCTGCTCCGTTAGACTTTACAGCAGGAGATGCGGAGTTTAAACACTGTAGCTATTCACCAAATGTATAAACAAACACACGGTTTACTGTAGTAAAACTAACAATGCAGAATATGCTGCTGAATTTATGATTGTAGGTTAATCACCATGGCTTATTTTATTTTGTGTCTATTGATTAAAACAAAACAAAAACCAAATTAAACAATGAAATGAATACTAATGATAAGTTAAGAACTACATTTCAGATAAAAGCTGAATTTCATTGTCATAGAGAAGGAAAAACTGTGTGAATAATTGTGTTTCTGGTCTCAAAAAACAGTACATCATCCTAGTGTGTCAACGACAAACTTCCTGTTAAGTTTTAGGTTAGTTTTAGTTCAGTTTATTTGCGCACAATTAAAAACTGCATAAAATCCTGATTGATTTTATATTATTTTTTAAAGGGTCATACAAATGCCCTCCCTCAACATGAAAAATGCAAATAAAAAAAAAAACAAAGCAAAAAAAGAAAAACCCCTAAATTAAAATAATACAGAAAAATACAACAGATGATAAATGATAACAAAGAGCACACCGAGCAGAAAAAGTAACAGCCTTATTCCGATAAAAATCAAGAAGTACAAAGAACACAATACAAAGTGTTAAGGTAAAAACTCTTGTGCGTTTTATATGTGTCTTGAGTGTTGTGCAGCTAAAATAAGGACATTCTGTGGAATTTAAAAAAAAATATGAATAAATCAAATAAACAGCATGCAAGATTTAATTGCTATATTCATAGCATTTTGCATGGTCAGATTACAAAGTCAAGTTAAATGCAAATGATGCAATAACACCAAGAATAACACCAAGATGAAACATTTGTTTCTCCATGTCAACAGTATGAGTTGGAATTGTGTAGAGATAAAAAATCTGTGTGACACTGTCATAAAAAGCCTAGCAGCAGGTGCGTAGGTACATATGGAGTATGTCCTCCCGCACTTCTCATATAGGGTTCAGTAGGGTTCAGCTAAAGACGGCAGATGCAGAAAACACACCTCGAAAATACGCACACAGAAACATGTCCCCGGAAACCCATCACCAAGAAGGAGGCCACAATAAGGAAGAGACAAACACAGAAGTAGCTGAGGCAAGAATACCGAACTGAATATGACTATGTAGCGATATGTTTAGCTTTTTGAACATTTTCAGGACTTTGGTGTTTGCACAGTGTAAAAAGTATTCATTTTTTGTGCATTTTTTTTAATCCCGACCTGAGGCTTGTTTACTGGCAGTCCTATGCCGTTTTGAGCAACCACCTTGCCAGTCCCACATACGATGTGCTTTATCTAACGTTAACTTAGTAAGTAACATACAGATAATGATAAACTATACTATACTAATACTATTCATTTAAAGGAATATAGAAAGTTTAAGTTGAAATAGTTGAAATTTATTTTGAGTTACTGACAGTGTCATGTGATTTAGTAGTTCATCTGAGTGATGTGTACATTTAAACATTGATACCTTCACTATTACCACTTTTTTAAAGTAATTATGAATTTTGAATATCAAATCTAATTATGTAAATGATAATAAAATTACTCTCATGCTATCATAATAATAGACTGTTTATTGGTGCCACAGGTGACTGACGAGAGGCAACTATTGAAGCACTGCATGATAAAGAATCTTCATGAAGAACAACAACCAAAGCTGGAGCAAACTAAGGACAAACTCAGAAGAGCCCTGAAATTAGAAGATTTTTCTCTTTTTTTTTTAAAAAGCTTCTTAACTCAAGTTTTAACATCCAGAGTTTACTGACAAAATTCACAATGTCTTGTGCTGTTATATCCCAGGAAAGCAGGATATTGTAGTTGCAGTTGTGCCACCACAGATAATTGGTGTTAAAACAAATAAAGAATAGAGTACCATGCTGCTAAAACTGTTGACTTGCACTCCTTTTTAAATGTATTTATCTAGAAAGAAATGCTCTGGTTTAAAATGTTTTTGCATATCTGTCAAAAACATTATAGACATAAATGGTTTAGCTGTAAAGACTACCCTCCTTTTGTATTTTGTATTTGTATTTGTATTTTAAAAACACTGATTTTATAACATACTTTACAAATACTGAAGATCTAAAACTGAACAATTGTAAATTGGAAAAAAACACCTAAATTTTCAGTTTTATTTCATCTGTTAGCAGACCCTGGAGGTTTCATTTTTGTTACATTTGTTATTTTCTTTTTATGCAAGATAAATCCTGAAATTATCGAATGTTATTGTGTTTAACGTTTTCAATAAAGTTTGAGAGGTGGAAAATAATACATCCATGGGGAAAAGGCATGGATGTCTTATAATACATCCAAGCTTATAATGAAAACTGCAGTTGCTCTCTTCCTGTAGTGGGCGTGGTTGCAATGAAATGGGCGTGGTTATGAAATATACTTCCTTATAATACATCCACGGTATATACTCATACCAGCCCCTGTCCCGCGGACGTTTTACAACCGTTCAATTCTTTTGTAACATGTAGTGCTTCGTTTTTCCGAGCGGATATGAAACGCATCACGAATGGGCGGCGACTTACACGCGCTGTCTCGCTTGCTGTGATCACATGACACAGTTGAGACGTGCGCGCGCAGCACTGCTTTGAACTGCCGGTATTAAGTACTACAAACAATGTGCGGCAAATCAACCAGCAAGAGTCAAAAATACCTTTCACTCCTTCTTCAAAACAAACCGTGTGAGTTGAGTAATGCTGTTGATAATGTTCGCTAAATGATGTCAAATAATAAGGTGCCAATAAAGCTCCGTGAACAAGAACACTGACGTTATTGTTACCTGTAGCTAGCTAGCTAGCTTCATGCTAGGACCACACCACCTGTGTGCTCACAATTGCTTTGCACATATTTTTTTCATCTGTGCTACAGAAGAAAGATCAGGAAGGAGAACATGGACCAGAAGGCAACACTGACTGTCATGCAGGTAGTTATTAAACTGTAGAGGATCAGCAACACAGCTATTATAGACTTTGTTTCTTTTTATTTATTTTCAGTTATTGTTTATGTTTTTACTCAGGTTCAAAAGAAATATAGAGCTGAAATCTAGTTTAGTTGACTGACATGGATGTTTAAAGATGTAGCTTTTATTTAATTTTAAACAGATGTTTTTGTTTATTTATTTATTATTTATTTGTAGGTATTATTTGTCCACTATATTATTGGTGTTTTTTTAAGGTTTAGGCCCAGTCATTTAACTTTTCCTTGATTTATTTTGCACATTTCACAGAATATGCTAAAGATTTTCTGTGCTGTCGTACTTAACTAAATTATCGAATGCATCTTGATGATGATGACGCTCATGTTCAGTGCTGTGTCACTTTCTGTTTTCACAGCCTTAAATTTTGTGGCTTATTACGCTGTTATCCTGTCGCTTCCATGCCATTTAGTGTGCTATTGACTTGACATAACTGCTATTACGCATGATGTTTTTCTGAACTTTTCATGTTCAGTGTTGGCACCTAACTATTTGGTTACTTACCCTGTAGATGCTTGAGGGTCATTCTGTGTCAACTCAACCAGAGCTTAGCAGCTTAAACTTTTGATTTTAATAGTATATGATTTTGATCATTTTAAAGAACTTGAGTCGGTCCCCGGGTGCCATACTGTGGCTGTTTGTAGTTATTTGGTTTGTTAGCCGCTAAGGAGAGGATGATAAATCACTCAATAAAAGTTGGCTTATTCCTAATCAATCTGTACCCTTCACTTCTGAAATGATGGCTACACCCCTGCCCATCAGCATTGATCTAATTGAGATGTTATGGATATTCAGAAATGAGGGTCAAACAATGTTTCCATCTATGGGCACCTGGAGCTGTACCACTAAATGCAAGTTGAAGGGCTTGGAGATTAGTGAGCAAAGCCATAATGTATAGTGGGTTCTGAAAACATGCGTGTGACATGTGTAAACTATTTTGTTGAGTTTTTTCTCGGCAAAATGCTCTGAGTAATTTAAGTTGGTCTTCTACTGTGAAAAGAAAACAAAGGAATCCGTGAAGCAGTAATGCGCTGTCGTGATGGTGTGATAAATAATAAAGTGTTAGCATCTACACTGATGCTGCTTCAGGTCACAGAGCCTCTGTGTTTACTATGTTGGCATCCAGCTATTCGTCGTCCTTCAGACCAAGTTAGACGATAGCTGAATCCCCCAGTGAGTTAGCTAGCACAGCTGTTAGCACAGGTGTTCAGGGTGAATATTCGCGAGTTGCAAAAAAATATTCCAAGAACTCCTCAGTGACCATATGGGAGGAGCCATAGATTGTGTGTAAACATCGACGACCTGTCCCCACTTACCCCTGCTATGTTTAAGTGAAGCTAAAATATCCTGGATATGGCTGCTGCCATCTTGCACTGGTGATGTCATTCAGAGCCAGAGTCTGTGCTGTAGATCTTTACTGTGGGGGCATTATTGCCAAAACATCCGTCTGACCAGTCACAAGCAACTCCATTGAACGTGAGTGCGTGGATTGGCTGACACAGCTGTCAATCATGGCACGAAATCCCTTTTTTCTGTAGAATTGAATAATATTAAAACCAAACTTATCTTAGAAACAATCACTTGACGAAACATCAGGCAGATGAGAACTACCTTCAGTGACAGAATCATCTTTGGGAAACATTTATTTGGTGTGTACTTTGAGTTTTTAGTTTGGTCTTTGTCCTTTTGACTAACATGGAGGGGTGGGGTTTATGACCTACACTGCAGTCAGACACCAGAGGGTGACTAAGATAGAAAAGCTCCTCTTTTGGGGAGCTGTCTTGGTGTCCATCTTTATATACAGTCTATGGGATGAATGTACGTGAAAATTCACATTGCATTTTGTGTGAACATGCCAGAACTCCAGTGGCTGACACTAAAATGCAAAGGGCCCTAACTATAGCCATTGTCTGCTGTATCTGTTCTAGGCTTCATTGTGGACTCTGTGGAAGATGACCTGCTCCATATGTTGATGAAAATGGCTCATTCCAAAGTAAGAAAAACACAACAGTTATTATATTTAAGTAATTATACATGAAAGAAAACATTTATTATCCATATTCCATTTCTGACAATACATCTTGTCCCATGTTCCCTCTAGATTCTTATGAATTTGCCTTAGATATGTTCATATAAAACCATTAAATTAAACAATTATGTAATGTTATGAACAAAAAAAATTAAGTTAGGCATAAGCTATATTGGCCAGCCCTCCCTCACTGTCAGTAACTTTTTTTCCCTGTAGGAAACTTATTTTGCACCACAGCTTAAATGCACAGATTTAATTATTGTATTTGTTGTCCACATTTTACTCATCACTGTCTGGCTGAACCGTAATCCTTTTCCCCACCAGACATCAGTCCTTTATCTGCAACACCCAAGATAATCCTCTAGCTTGCACACACACACACACACACACACATGCACACACACACACACACACACACATGCACACACACATAAAGAGAGTCATCGTCTTTCTTTTTATTTGAAGGGATTTGTTTTTTAGTGGGGTGTTTTTGGTATTCAGTGACTGGGCTCGGCGGCGGGCTGGAGACAGGTCGTGGTCAGTGTACCGGAACAGTGTGGACTCAACATCTGCAGCAAGGTGCCCACGGGCCCTTCTTAACCTTCTCCATCACCCCACACAGGAATGAGAGCAATTGGATGAGAAGTGTCAGAGCGGATCGGCTGTAGGGGCATCGTGTGCGCAAAGGCTCAGGTGGTTCTGGGAGTGGAGACCAGTAATAACAGAGGGAGAGATGGCACAGGGAGAAACTGAAGAAAAAAAGGATTGTGTTCAGTCATTTTTTTTTAGTGCTGTCTTGATGCCCCCCTGCTACTCACCTGATACTTTCATCATCGATGTAGCACTCAGTGTGTATTTATGTGAAAGAAAACGTGGAAAATGGGTTAGAAGTTCAAAGCAGAGAGACGTCACAAACAGAACTCTCCCTCTTTGAAATGAGCATGCACTGTGTCTTTGTAATGAGGGGAGTAGTCTGCGGGGACTCGTGGATCCTCTGAAGTGCCAGCAGGGTCAGCTCAGCTCCTTTGTCATCGATGAATGCTCTCTGCTGGAATTAGAAAAGTCTCCTTGCCGCTCCCTTGTGTGCAATGCCTTTCTTACTTATTTTCTGAAAAGCCTGAGTAAGATCCCTCAGGCTGGCTGATAGCACTTGTGGTGCTCTTTTCAGTCCAACAAGTATGAATATCCTCTGTGGAGTTTTAGTCAGGATGAATTCTCTGTCAAGCAGTGAGTCAATCGATGTGGTCCAGGGAGCCGTGGTGAAGAGGCACCACGGCTGCAGTTTTACCGGTGAGAGCTACTTGATGCAAATTTGAGTGCTGACAAACAGGAAATAGAGGGCTTGTCATTGCTTTCTCTTTGACATTTCCACAAATGAAGTGGTAATCCTCAGATCCCATAATTAAATGTGGTGACATTCGTGCATTGAAGTGATGATTGGGGTTATTCCTGCATGTCCTTGAGACAACTTGAAAATCTTGGTCTTATAATTAACTGTCAGTTTGTAAACATACTCATTACTGTCAGTCACACTGAAGCAATTGTGATAATTACCCTTTTAAATGACTAAAAGATAAGTTAAGTCATTTTTAGATTCCGATTTTTAGTCCCTCTAGTCTTAAAGATCACTATTAATCTGCTAGCTAGAACCTAAGCAAAGGTTAGCTAGCTAATAAAGCTAGCATTGGGCTGGATCTGACATGGCTGCTTTGTAACTGATAAAGTAATTTGCAAACCAGCCCTGGGATTATGGATGAATAACTTGACCTTATCTATACTATCTATACTCATTACAGAGTACCTCAGGAATGAGTCCTAAAACCTGTGAATGAGTTTCTAGGCCCCTCTGGGTTTTTGGTTAGATGCCCATTTTGTTCAGTGATATAAAAATAAGTCAGCAAATACTTCACTCATGTGTCTTAAAAAAGACAGTTGCTAACATATGTCATGCCAAACATGACTTAACAGCGTTGTTGTGGGGGCAACATTAAGTTTACTTCTTGCCATGGCAGTTAGGCTTCCAAACTCCGTCGGGTTCATTTGTAAAGATGACCTTGCCGAACAAAACATGTTAGTATCATAAATATATTTTTGCTGCAGAGTTTATTTCCTGCGATAATCCACTGGAAAAATCCCATTGGCCTTTTGACGAGGGAACTGGGGTGATGCAAACTTCTGCATCAGCCTAGATGCTCTCAGTGTTTCCTCCGGGCTTTTCTTATTTCAGCACGAGGGTCCACTGAAAATGATGTGCGGCACAGAATTTTTGATTGAGGTCACTAAATTTAAAGAATTTATTGTTTACCGAACCAAGACTGAGACAAAAATTAGGTGATGCACCTTGCTGTTCTTCCAATTCGATCCCCACCACTCAGACATTATACCTCATTAAACCCCTCAAGTTCCCTTGTATAAAAGTCAATGTTTTTTTTTAAGGGATTGGTTAAAAACCTGAAATAAGGCCTGTGGTTAACACAAAGAGACTTTCACATTTTGTTCTATGTCATAAAATTTGAGGTGATGACATTCTGTAGTCTCATTTGGCCAGCTGTTTGCAACCACATTTTTTAAGACACATTAACGCTTCAAATCTCAGGGATCTAATAAAAACCTGTTCAAAAACATTTGAGACGAGGGATCTGGAGAGGCTGAAATGTGTACGATTTAATTTCCAGATGTATCACTGGGAACTTTTAAAGGATGAAAATAACAAGTTAATATGTTCACTGCAGAAGCATTTTTATCTTAAATTTTTCTAATTTTGATTCTCTGAAACGAATACCGAATAATTTGCCTTCTAGCGTGAACTTGCATGAATCTCTAGTATCAAATAAAATTCCTCTGGTTTTATTCATTCATTTTCACAGTGTGCTATTTCTCATTGCTTGACAGAAAAGTAAACACAGCAGTTTTTACAAACTGTGCCTCTTTAAAACTTTCTTGAAGAGAAAGGAATACTTCTTTAAAGGGCATTTGACATTTTGTGGAGTATTTCTCTCTCATAGTGCTTTCCATTTCTCTCTCTGTCTCATTCACAGAGAAGGATAAGGTGCAAGCAGCTCACTTCCACGTCACGTGCATGCAAGGTAACAACATTTGATGCTGGTTTCATATCACAACTGAGAGACAATAACACAGTGAGATTAATCATAGCATAATTGACCTAAGCTGTCAATATATGAAAGACTGCAGTTGTTTAAAAAAAAAAAGAAGACATTTCTAGTCCCCACAGCAACTTTCAGATCACATTGTAGAAGTGGCACAGCAGAGTTCTGTACCACCTGACGATCCTCCAGTGCACGTAGTAATACTTGATGAGCTGGTCAGAGGTCGATTCATGACATGTACCTGTTGTAGTCAATCATAGCATCAGGTACTGTGACAACCTTCCTCCATCTTCTAGTCTCCTGGTTCTTTACATCTCTCATCACTGTTTTACCACAGAGCAGCTTATGAATGGTGGAGCATACCAACGCCTGACCTGTATCCATCTGTTTGTTGAACGACGGCTCCTTCTTCCCTGGTCCATTTGATGGGACCCCTGGTGCTTCTTTTTTGGTGAGTGCATTATGTGTTGTTCATTTAAACCTCACTGTATAGTATGTCCTTCAAATAACTATTAAAATGTCATGCTATAATATTTTGTCCAAAAAATGATAAAAACCTCATCATATAGTATATTATTCACAAAATCTATAAATAAAATCACACTACAGTTTGTTGCTTAAAAAAATCATGAAAACGTTATAGTATAGTTTGTCGTTCAAGAAAACCCATAAAAATGCCATAGTAAATCTATCTTTAATTACATGGTAAAAACATCATACTACAAAAAAATTGCCAAAAGCATCATAATGTAGAACGTCATTCAAAAAAAATTATAAAAATGTCATAGTAGAGTATAATGCTCAAAAAATCATAAAAACCATATTGTAAATCATAGTAGTTAAACGTGTTTGTCTCTTAAAAAAATCATAAATACATTGTAGTATACTATGTCCACCATACTATAGTATGGTGTTCAAAACAATCACGAAAATGTCAAAAGTATTGTCTTCAGAAAAAAAAAAACACACACAGATCATAGTATATGTCAATCAAAAAATCTTAAAAACATCATAGTATAGTATAGTCCAAAAAATTATAAAAATATCATAATAAAGTATGTCATCCAAAATTTGATCAAAACGTCACAATATAGTATGTCGTCCGAAAATTGATCCAAACGTCATAGTATGGTATGTCCACCAAAAATCCATTAAAATGTCATAGTATTGTCTGTCGTCCAAAAATTGATCAAAATGTCATGGTATAGTACGTTGTCCAAAAACTGATCAAAACGTCATGGTTCGTCGTTCAAAAATTAAACAAAACGTCATAGTATGGTATGTTGTCAAAAGATTGATCAAAACGTCATAGTATATGTCATCCAAAAATTGATCAAAAGGTCATAGTATAGTATGTTGTCCAAAAATTGAGCAAAACATCACTGTACACTATGTTGTCTAAAAACTGATCAAAACATCATTCTATAGTATGTTGTTCAAAGATTAATCAAAATGTCATGGAATGGTATGTTGTCCAAAGACTGATCAAAACGTCATACTATAGTATGTTGTTCAAAAATTGATCAAAACAGCATAGTATAGTATGTCCTCCAAAAACTGATCAAAACCTCATGGCACAGTATGTCGTCCAAAATTTTATGAAAACTACAAAGTATAGCGTGTCATCCAAAAATTGAAATATGAAAATGTCATAGTATAGTATGTTGTCCAAAAATTAATCAAAATGTCATAGTATGGAAGGTTGTCCAAAGTTTGATCAAAATGTCGTAGTAGATTATGTCGTTCAAAAATTGATCAAAAAGTCATAGTATAGCATGTTGTTCAAAACTTGATCAAAACATCATGGTATTGTACGCATATTGTTCAAAAATTGATCAAAAAGTCATGGTGTGGTATGTTGTCCTGAAACTGATTAAAACGTCTTACTATAGTTTGGTGTTTAAAAATTGATGAAGTACTCATGGTTCAGTATGTCGTCCAAAAATGTCATAGTATAGTATGTCCTCCAAAAATTGAGCAAAACATCACTGTACACTATGTTGTCCAAAAATTGATGTAAACGTCATAGTATAGAATGACATCCAAGTACTTATCAAAACGTCATAGTACAGATTAAAAAACCTCACAGTATATTATGTTGTTAAAAAAAATAATCAAAATCTCATGGAATGGTATGTTGTCCAAAGACTGATCAAAACATCATAGTATAGTATGTTGTCCAAAAATTGAGCAAAACATCACTGTACACTATGTTGTCTAAAAACTGATCAAAACATCATTCTATAGTATGTTGTTCAAAGATTAATCAAAATCTCATGGAATGGTATGTTGTGCCAAAGACTGGTTAAAACATCATACTATAGTATGTCGTTCAAAAATTGATCAAAACATTATAGTATAGTATGTCGTCCAAAAATTTACCAAGATGTCATAGAATAGCATGTCATTCAAAAATTGATCAAAATGTCATCGGAAATGTTGTCCAAACATATATCAAAACATCATAGTACAGTATGTCGTCCAAAAAGTGATCAAAATGTTAGTTTCTCATGTTGTCCAAAAAATTATCAAAACGTCATAGTTTTGTATGTCGTCTAAAAATTGATCAGTCATATATCAAAAAAAATTATTGTAACTTCATATTATAGTATGTAGTGCAAAAACTGATTAAAACGTCACAGTACAACATGTCATCCAAAAATTGAGCAAAATGTCATAGTATAGCATGTCGTTCAAAACTTGATCAAAACATGGTATGGTACGTATATCGTCCAGAAACTGATCAAAATGTCATAGTGTGATATGTTGTCAAGAAATTGATCAAAACGTCTTACAATAGTATGTCATTCGCGATAATACAGTATGTCCAAATACTAGTACAGTATGTCATCAAAAAAAGTATAGTATAGTATGTCATCAAAAAAAAGTTTCAAAATGTCATTGGATAGTATGTTGTTCAAAAATTGATCAAAACAGTATGTTGTTTAAAAAACCATAAAAACGACGTGATAGTATACTATATCGTTCAACAATAGATCAAAAATTCATAGTGTAGTATGTCGTCTGAAAATTACCCAAAATGTCATAGTATAGTATTGTTATGCCCAACTTACTCAAGAGTATACCAAAGAAGGGAGAACCAGACAGTAACAATTTAAATCATCAAAAAAGTTTATTAAAGGTAAAAACAACAAAAAGCAAACTAAGATGTAGGTCATAATCAGTGGTGAGGTGTGTGTGTTGGATGCATTAAGTGTGTGATACCAACTTAAATAATAAGGAAACAGAGTTTTGATTATAAAGCCTGGTGGCAGGTGAGGTGAATCCCATACAACGAGGTGGGTGCAGCCAATCCGATATGAGATCCTGAAAGATGGAGCACACACAAGTAAAAAAGAAACTGGTTAGTGTCAAATTCAAATTCATTTATTTGCCATATGCAAGTTAACACACAGTCAGCAATGCAATGAAATGTTATGGATGAGAAGAACCAGTCAACTCACTATTCAAAACAATAAAAACAGATGTATTTATGTACATGTGCAAGGTCCAGAATGTAAACATTAACAAGTTCTTAAGTGTGTGTGCATAGATTTGTGTGTGGCAAATATGGGGTTAATGCAGTGCCTCAACCAGTTTATGTTGAGTTATCGAGCCTGAAAGCCTGATGGTTAAACCTGTCTTTCAGTCTTTTGGTGCGTGAAGTCGGGCTCCTGTAACATCTGCCAGATGTTAGCAGGCAGAAAAGTCTGTGTGCTAGATGGCTGCGGTCCTTGATAATGCTGCGTGCCTTTCCCAGACACCGGCTGCGGAGAATGTCCGAGATGGAGGGGAGACTGTTTCCAGTGATGTACTGTGCTGTCGGCAACACACTCTGTAGTGTTTTCTGGCTGTGTCTGGAGCAGTTCCCGTGCCACGCTCCAAAAAATCATGAAAACGTCATTGCGTTGTATGTTGCCCAAAAAATGTATCAACACGTCATAGTGTATGTCATCCAAAAGTTGATCAAAACGTCATAGTGTATAATGTTGTTCAACATTCTACACTTTGGCTCAGCACAATATTTGTATGCGTTTTTCAGCTGTTTTTGGGACATATCAGATTTGACATTTTTCGCCGTGTAGCATTTTCAGTCGTTTTTCCCACTTACCATATGATGGTGTTTTGGGCAGTTTTTGCAAAATTCTATGCTATGGCGTGTCCCATTAGCTATTTTATGGGGTTTGCAGCTGTTTTTGGGAAATGTTAGATTTTGACATTTTTAGCCATACTATAGTTTAGTATTTTTCGTTGTTTTTTCAACATGGCATGTAATGATGTTTTGGGCCGTTTTCAGAACAATCAATGTTATGGCGTGTCTTGCAAGGCTATTTCATGTGGTTTTTAGCTGTTTTTGGGACAAGTCAGATTTTCACATTTTTAGCTATACTATAGTATGGCATTTTCATCTGTGTTTTCAACATGGCATATTGTGGTGTTTTGGGCCGTCTTTGCAAAATTCTGATATGGCTTGTCTCGGCACACAAAGTTATGCTGTTTTCAGCTATTTTTGGGACATGTCAGATTTTGACATTTTTCACAATTCAATAGTATGGCATTTTCTGCCATTTTTTGCCATACCGTATACTGGTGTTTTGGACCATTTTTGCAACATTCTATGCTATGGTGTATCACGACAGTGTTAGTTATGAGGAGTTCAGCTGTTTTTGGGACATGTCAAATTTTGACACTTCTGGCAATACTATAGTATGGCATTTTTGGTCGGTTTTTCAACATGGCATATTATGGTGTTTTTGGCTGGTTTTGCAACCTTATATACTGTGGTGTATCTCTGCGCTCTATTTTATGCGGCGTTCAGCTGATTTTGGGACGTGTCAGATTTTAGCCATACTATTGCAGGGCATATTTAGCCATTTTTTCAACATCCTATATTTTGCTGTTTGAGCCATTTTGGCAACATTCTATCCTATAGCATGTTTTGGCTAATTCATGCTGTTTTCAGCTGTTTTGGGGACATGTCAGATTTTGACATTATTTGCCATTCTATAGCATTGCATTTTCAGTCATTTTTTGATGGATCATATTATGGTGTTTGGGGCAGTATTCACAACATTCTATGCTATGGTGTGTCTCAGCACTCTATTTTTTCAGTTTTTAGTGAGTTTTTGGGACTTGTCAGGTTTTGATATTTTTCTCCAGGGTGTACCCCGCCTTCTACCCGATTACAGCTGTGATTGGCTCCAGCCCCCCCGCGACCCTTACGAGGACAAGCGGTTAGAGAAAATGACTGACTGACTGACTATAGTATGGCATTTTCGGTTGTTGTTTTTAGCGTGCCATATTATGGTGTGTTGGGCCGTTTTTGCAACAATCTATGCTATGGCGTCTCTAGGCACACTATTTTATGCTGTTTTGAGGTGTTTTCAGCTGTTTTTGGGACATGTCAGTTTTGACATTTTTGCCATACTATAGCCTTGCCTTTTTGGTCATTTTTTCAACATATATAATTTGGCTGTTTTTGGCCATTTTTGCAACATTCTGTGCTATGGCGTCTCTAGGCACACTATTTTATGCTGTTCTGAAGCGTTTTCAGCTGTTTTTGGGACATGTCATTTTTGACATTTTTGCCATACTATAGCCTTGCCTTTTCGGTCATTTTTTTCAACATGCATTATTTTGGTGCTTTTGGCCATTTTTGCAACAATCTATTCTATGGCGTGTCTAGACACACTATTTTATGTTGTTCTGAGGTATTTTGAGCTGTTTTTGGGACATGTCATTTTTGATATTTTTTCCATACTATAGCCTTGCCTTTTCGGTGATTTTTTTCGACATGCATTATTTTGGTGTTTTTGGCCGTTTTTTCAACATTCTACACTATGGCATCTCTAGACACACTATGTTTTGCTGTTTTGAGGTTTTTTCAGCTGTTTTTGGGAATTGTCAGTTTTGACATTTTTTGCCATACTATAGCCTTGCCTTTTCGGTCATTTTTTCAACATACATTATTTGGCTGTTTTTTGCCATTTTTGAGACATTCTATTCAATGACGTGTCTAGGCACACTATTTAATGCTGTTTTGAGGTATTTTGAGCTGTTTTTGGGACATGTCATTTTTGACATTTTTTGCCATACTATAGCCTTGCCTTTTTGGTCATTTTTTCAACATGCATTATTTTGGTGTTTTTGGCCATTTTTGCAACATTCTATGCTATGGTGTGTCTAGGCACACTATTTTATGCTGTTCTGAAGCGTTTTCAGCTGTTTTTGGGACCTGTCATTTTTGACTTTTTTTGCCATACTATAGCCTTGCCTTTTTGGGTCATTTTTTTAGCATGCATTATTTTTGGTGTTTTTGGCCATTTTTGCAACATTCTATGCTATGGCGTCTCTACACACACTATTTTATGCTGTTTTGAGGTGTTTTCAGCTGTTTTGGGGACATGTCATTTTTGACATTTTTGCCATACTATAGCCTTGCCTTTTTGGTCATTTTTTCAACATGCATTATTTTGGTGTTTTTGGCCATTTTTGCAACAATCTATGCTATGGTGTCTCTAGGCACACTATTTTATGCTGTTCTGAGGTGTTTTCAGCTGTTTTTGGGACATGTCAGTTTTGACATTTTTTTCCATACTATAGCCTTGCCTTTTCGGTCATTTTTTCAACATGCATTATTTTGGTGTTTTTGGCCATTTTTGCAACGTTCTATGCTATGGCGTCTCTAGGCACACTATTTTATGCTGTTCTGAGGTGTTTTCAGCTGTTTTTGGGACATGTCATTTTTGACATTTTTTGCCATACTATAGCCTTGCCTTTTCGGTCATTTTTTCAACATGCATTATTTTGGTGTTTTTGGCCATTTTTGCAACGTTCTATGCTATGGCGTCTCTAGGCACACTATTTTATGCTGTTCTGAGGTGTTTTCAGCTGTTTTTGGCACATGTCATTTTTGACATTTTTTGCCATACTATAGCCTTGCCTTTTTTTGTCATTTTTTCAACATGCATTATTTTGGTGTTTTTGACCGTTTTTGCAACGTTCTATACTATGGCATCTCTAGACACACTATGTTTTGCTGTTTTGAGGTGTTTTCAGCTGTTTTTGGCACATGTCATTTTTGACATTTTTTGCCATACTATAGCCTTGCCTTTTCGGTCATTTTTTCAACATGCATTATTTTGGTGTTTTTGACCGTTTTTGCAACATTCTATGCCATGGCGTGTCTAGGAACACTATTTTATGCTTTTTTGAGGTGTTTTCAGCTGTTTTTGGGACATGTCATTTTTGACATTTTTTGCCATACTATAGCCTTGCCTTTTTGGTCATTTTTTCAACATGCATTATTTTGGTGGTTTTGGCCATTTTTGCAACAATCTATGCTATGGTGTCTCTAGGCACACTATTTTATGCTGTTCTGAGGTGTTTTCAGCTGTTTTTGGGACATGTCATTTTTGACATTTTTTGCCATACTATAGCCTTGCCTTTTCGGTCATTTTTTCAACATGCATTATTTTGGTGTTTTTGGCCATTTTTGCAACATTCTATGCTATGGTGTAGCCTGGCACACTATTTCATACTGTTTTGAGGTGTTTTCAGCTCTTTTTGGGACATGTCATTTTTGACATTTTTTGCCATACTATAGCCTTGCCTTTTTGGTCATTTTTTCAACATGCATTATTTTGGTGGTTTTGACCGTTTTTGCAACAATCTATGCTATGGTGTGTCTAGGCACACTATTTAATGCTGTTCTGAGGTGTTTTCAGCTGTTTTTGGCACATGTCATTTTTGACATTTTTTGCCATACTATAGCCTTGCCTTTTCGGTGATTTTTTCGACATGCATTATTTTGGTGTTTTGGGCCTTTTTTGCAACATTCTATGCCATGGCGTGTCTAGGAACACTATTTTATGCTGTTTTGAGGTGTTTTCAGCTGTTTTTGGGACATGTCATTTTTGACATTTTTTGCCATACTATAGCCTTGCCTTTTCGGTCATTTTTTCAACATGCATTATTTTGGTGTTTTTGACCGTTTTTGCAACAATCTATGCTATGGTGTGTCTAGGCACACTATTTAATGCTGTTCTGAGGTGTTTTCAGCTGTTTTTGGCACATGTCATTTTTGACATTTTTTGCCATACTATAGCCTTGCCTTTTTTTGTCATTTTTTCAACATGCATTATTTTGGTGTTTTTGACCGTTTTTGCAACATTCTATGCTATGGCATCTCTAGGCACACTATTTTATGCTGTTTTGAGGTGTTTTCAGCTGTTTTTGGGACATGTCATTTTTGACATTTTTTGCCATACTATAGCCTTGCCTTTTTGGTCATTTTTTCAACATGCATTATTTTGGTGGTTTTGGCCATTTTTGCAACAATCTATGCTATGGTGTCTCTAGGCACACTATTTTATGCTGTTCTGAGGTGTTTTCAGCTGTTTTTGGGACATGTCATTTTTGACATTTTTTGCCATACTATAGCCTTGCCTTTTTGGTCATTTTTTCAACATGCATTATTTTGGTGTTTTTGACCGTTTTTGCAACAATCTATGCTATGGTGTGTCTAGGCACACTATTTAATGCTGTTCTGAGGTGTTTTCAGCTGTTTTTGGGACATGTCAGTTTTGACATTTTTTTCCATACTATAGCCTTGCCTTTTCGGTGATTTTTTCGACATGCATTATTTTGGTGTTTTGGGCCTTTTTTGCAACATTCTATGCCATGGTGTGTCTAGGAACACTATTTTATGCTGTTTTGAGGTGTTTTCAGCTGTTTTGGGGACATGTCATTTTTGACATTTTTTGCCATGCTATAGCCTTGCCTTTTCGGTGATTTTTTCGACATGCATTATTTTGGTGTTTTGGGCCTTTTTTGCAACATTCTATGCCATGGTGTGTCTAGGAACACTATTTTCTGCTGTTCTGAGGTGTTTTCAGCTGTTTTTGGGACATGTCATTTTTGACATTTTTTGCCATACTATAGCCTTGCCTTTTCGGTCATTTTTTCAACATGCATTATTTTGGCGTTTTTCGACGTTTTTGCAACAATTTATGCTATGGTGTGTCTAGGCACACTATTTAATGCTGTTCTGAGGTGTTTTCAGCTGTTTTTGGCACATGTCATTTTTGACATTTTTTGCCATACTATAGCCTTGCCTTTTCGGTCATTTTTTCAACATGCATTATTTTGGTGTTTTTGACCGTTTTTGCAACATTCTATGCTATGGTGTGTCTAGACACACTATTTTATGCTGTTCTGAAGCGTTTTCAGCTGTTTTTGGCACATGTCATTTTTGACATTTTTTGCCATACTATAGCCTTGCCTTTTCGGTCATTTTTTCAACATGCATTATTTTGGTGTTTTGACCGTTTTTGCAACATTCTATGCTATGGTGTGTCTAGGCACACTATTTTATGCTGTTCTGAAGCGTTTTCAGCTGTTTTTGGGACATGTCTGTTTTGACATTTTTGCCATACTATAGCCTTGCCTTTTCGGTGATTTTTTCGACATGCATTATTTTGGTGTTTTGGTCCTTTTTTGCAACATTCTATGCCATGGCGTGTCTAGGAACACTATTTTATGCTGTTTTGAGGTGTTTTCAGCTGTTTTTGGGACATGTCATTTTTGACATTTTTGCCATACTATAGCCTTGCCTTTTTGGTCATTTTTTCAACATGCATTATTTTGGTGTTTTTGGCCATTTTTGCAACATTCTATGCTATGGTGTGTCTAGGCACACTATTTTATGCTGTTTTGAGGTGTTTTCAGCTGTTTTTGGGACATGTCATTTTTGACATTTTTTGCCATACTATAGCCTTGCCTTTTTGGTCATTTTTTCAACATGCATTATTATTGTGTTTTGGGCCGGTTTTGCAACATTCTATGCTATGGTGTGTCTAGACACACTATTTTATGCTGTTCTGAAGCGTTTTCAGCTGTTTTGGGGACATGTCATTTTTGACATTTTTTGCCATACTATAGCCTTGCCTTTTCGGTCATTTTTTCAACATGCAATATTTTGGTGTTTTTGACCGTTTTTGCAAGAATCTATGCTATGGTGTGTCTAGGCACACTATTTTATGCTGTTCTGAGGTGTTTTCAGCTGTTTTTGGCACATGTCAATTTGACATTTTTTGCCATACTATAGCCTTGCCTTTTCGGTCATTTTTTTCAACATGCATTGTTTTGGCGTTTTTGGATGTTTTTGCAACAATCTATGCTATGGTGTGTCTAGGCACACTATTTTATTCTGTTCTGAGGTGTTTTCAGCTGTTTTTGGGACATGTCAGTTTTGACATTTTTTGCCATACTATAGCCTTGCCTTTTTGGTCATTTTTTCAACATGCATTATTTTTGTGTTTTTGACCGTTTTTGCAACATTCTATGCTATGGCGTCTCCAGGTACACTATTTTATGCTGTTTTGAGATGTTTTGAGCTGTTTTTGGGACATGTCATTTTTGACATTTTTTGCCATACTATAGCCTTGCCTTTTAGGTAATTTTTTCAACATGCATTATTTTGGTGTTTTTGACCGTTTTTGCAACATTCTATGCTATGGCGTCTCTAGGCACACTTTTTTATGCTGTTCTGAGATGTTTTCAGCTGTTTTTGGGACATGTTTTTGGCCATTTCTGCTATGGTGTGTTTTAGGTTCTTCATTGAGCGTTTATCCTTTTCTGGAGCACAAGTTCTTTGTGTTTTAGTTGAACTGATACACTGAGCTCCTTTTCCTTCTCTTTCTCCCTCCATCTGATGGACACTCATGTCTGTTTACTGCATTACGCTGACTGCATGACTCTAACCTTTTGTCTCTTTGGACCATTCTTGCTTCCTTGTCTCCTAGTTTTCCAGTATCCTGGCAACAACCTTGGCTGCGCTTGATCGTGGTGATAACTGTGGTGATGCTGTGATGTTGCCCTTGGTCGTGCTCGTGCTGTCGCTGCACTGATACTGTACCCCCCGCTTACCCTGACTATGGCCTTGGATTTGCCACTGCTGTGGTCCTGCCTGATGCAATGTCTGTGTTGTGGGTCCTAGCTGCGCCGATGCAGTAATCGGGCTTGATGCAACCCTCAACTGCCTTTATTATGAGCCACGTCTCCACTATCAATATACGCATGGAACTCTTATCAACACACATAATATTATCATAGAGTGTATTTAATAATTTTAGACCTATCATTATTGTAATATGACATGCATCTGTTTCCATCCCTCTCCCCCCTCCCTCTCTCCCTCTCCCTCTTTCTTTCCCTCTCTCTTTCTCTTTCCTTTTCGTCATGATTGGATTTCAACTGTTATTTACAATATCTATTGCTCTTCTGTCCGTCCTGGAAGAGAGACCCTCGTCATCCTCTGACGCTCTTCCTGAGCCACCCCCCCGTTACAGAGATTCCTCAGGTGATGTGAGGATCTAAGGGGAGAGGTATATCTTACGCTGTAAAGCCTTCTGAGGCAAACTGTGTTTTGTAAAACAGGCTTTATGAATAAAATTGACTTGACTTGACTTGACTTTTCAATGATTTTTTCAACATGCATTATTATGGTTTTTTTTGGACATTTTTGCAACATTCTATGCCTTTTTGTTCATTTTTTTAACATGCATTATTTTGGTGTTTTTGGCCATTTTTGCAACGTTCTGTGCTATGGTGTCTCTAGACACACTATTTTATGCTGTTCTGAGATGTTTTCAGCTGTTTTTGGCAAATGTCATTTTTGACATTTTTTGCCATACTATAGCCTTGCCTTTTCGGTCATTTTTTCAACATGCATTATTTTGGTGTTTTGGGCGTTTTGCAACGTTCTATGCTATGGCGTCTCTAGACACACTATTTTATGCTGTTCTGAGGTGTTTTCAGCTGTTTTTGGGACATGTCATTTTTGACATTTTTTGCCATACTATAGCCTTGCCTTTTCGGTCATTTTTTCAATATGCATTATTTTGGTGTTTTTGGCCATTTTTGCAACGTTCTATGCTATGGCGTCTCTACACACACTATTTTATGCTGTTTTGAGGTGTTTTCAGCTGTTTTTGGGACATGTCATTTTTGACATTTTTTGCCATACTATAGCCTTGCCTTTTTGGTCATTTTTTCAACATGCATTATTTTGGTGTTTTGGGCGTTTTGCAACGTTCTATGCTATGGTGTGTCTAGGCACACTATTTTATGCTGTTCTGAGGTGTTTTCAGCTGTTTCTGGCACATGTCATTTTTGACATTTTTTGCCATACTATAGCCTTGCCTTTTCGGTCATTTTTTCAACATGCATTATTTTGGTGTTTTTGGACGTTTTTGCAACGTTCTATGCTATGGCATCTCTAGGCACACTATTTTATGCTGTTCTGAGGTGTTTTCAGCTGTTTCTGGCACATGTCATTTTTGACATTTTTTGCCATACTATAGCCTTGCCTTTTCGGTCATTTTTTCAACATGCATTATTTTTGTGTTTTGGGCCATTTTTGCAACGTTCTATGCTATGGCGTCTCTAGACACACTATTTTATGCTGTTTTGAGGTGTTTTCAGCTGTTTTTGGCACATGTCATTTTTGACATTTTTTGCCATACTATAGCCTTGCCTTTTCGGTCATTTTTTCAACATGCTATATTTTGGTGTTTTTGGCCATTTTTGCAACGTACTATGATATGGCATGTCTCTACACACTATTTTATGCTGTTTTGAGGTGTTTTCAGCAGTTTTTGAGACATGTCATATTTTAACTTTTTTGTCATACTATAGCCTTGCCTTTTCGGTCATTTTTCAACATGCATTATTTTGGTGTTTTTGGACGTTTTTGCAACGTTCTATGCTATGGCGTCTCTAGGCACACTATTTTATGCTGTTCTGAGGTGTTTTCAGCTGTTTCTGGCACATGTCATTTTTGACATTTTTTGCCATACTATAGCCTTGCCTTTTCGGTCATTTTTTCAACATGCATTATTTTGATGTTTTTGGACGTTTTTGCAACGTTCTATGCTATGGCGTCTCTACACACACTATTTTATGCTGTTCTGAGGTGTTTTCAGGTATTTCTGGCACATGTCATTTTGACATTTTGCCATACTATAGCCTTGCCTTTTCGGTCATTTTTTCAACATGCATTATTTTGGTGTTTTTGGCCATTTTTGCAACGTTCTATGCTATGGCGTCTCTAGACACACTATTTAATGCTGTTCTGAGATGTTTTCAGCTGTTTTTGGCACATGTCATTTTTGACATTTTTTGCCATACTATAGCCTTGCCTTTTCGGTCATTTTTTCAATATGCATTATTTTGGTGGTTTTGGCCATTTTTGCAACGTTCTATGCTGTGGCGTCTCTACACACACTATTTTATGCTGTTTTGAGGTGTTTTCAGCTGTTTTTGGGACATGTCATTTTTGACATTTTTTGCCATACTATAGCCTTGCCTTTTTGGTCATTTTTTCAACATGCATTATTTTGGTGTTTTTGGACGTTTTTGCAACGTTCTATGCTATGGCGTCTCTAGGCACACTATTTTATGCTGTTCTGAGGTGTTTTCAGCTGTTTTTGGGACATGTCATTTTTGACATTTTTTGCCATACTATAGCCTTGCCTTTTCGGTCATTTTTTCAATATGCATTATTTTGGTGGTTTTGGCCATTTTTGCAACGTTCTATGCTATGGCGTCTCTACACACACTATTTTATGCTGTTTTGAGGTGTTTTCAGCTGTTTTTGGGACATGTCATTTTTGACATTTTTTGCCATACTATAGCCTTGCCTTTTTGGTCATTTTTTCAACATGCATTATTTTGGTGTTTTTGGCCATTTTTGCAACGTTCTATGCTGTGGCGTCTCTAGTCACACTATTTTATGCTGTTCTGAGGTGTTTTCAGGTATTTCTGGCACATGTCATTTTTGACATTTTTTGCCATACTATAGCCTTGCCTTTTCGGTCATTTTTTCAACATGCATTATTTTGGTGTTTTTGGACGTTTTTGCAACGTTCTATGCTATGGCGTCTCTAGGCACACTATTTTATGCTGTTCTGAGGTGTTTTCAGCTGTTTCTGGCACATGTCATTTTTGACATTTTTTGCCATACTATAGCCTTGCCTTTTCGGTCATTTTTTCAACATGCATTATTTTGATGTTTTTGGACGTTTTTGCAACGTTCTATGCTATGGCGTCTCTACACACACTATTTTATGCTGTTCTGAGGTGTTTTCAGGTATTTCTGGCACATGTCATTTTTGACATTTTTTGCCATACTATAGCCTTGCCTTTTTGGTCATTTTTTCAACATGCATTATTTTGGTGTTTTTGGCCATTTTTGCAACGTTCTATGCTATGGCGTCTCTAGACACACTATTTAATGCTGTTCTGAGATGTTTTCAGCTGTTTTGGCACATGTCATTTTGACATTTTTGCCATACTATAGCCTTGCCTTTTCGGTCATTTTTCAATATGCATTATTTTGGTGGTTTTGGCCATTTTGCAACGTTCTATGCTATGTATGTCTCTACACACACTATTTTATGCTGTTTTGAGGTGTTTTCAGCTGTTTTTGGGACATGTCATTTTTGACATTTTTTGCCATACTATAGCCTTGCCTTTTTGGTCATTTTTTCAACATGCATTATTTTGGTGTTTTTGGACGTTTTTGCAACGTTCTATGCTATGGCGTCTCTAGGCACACTATTTTATGCTGTTCTGAGGTGTTTTCAGCTGTTTTTGGGACATGTCATTTTTGACATTTTTTGCCATACTATAGCCTTGCCTTTTCGGTCATTTTTTCAATATGCATTATTTTGGTGGTTTTGGCCATTTTTGCAACGTTCTATGCTATGGCGTCTCTACACACACTATATTTATGCTGTTTTGAGGTGTTTTCAGCTGTTTTTGGGACATGTCATTTTTGACATTTTTTGCCATACTATAGCCTTGCCTTTTTGGTCATTTTTTCAACATGCATTATTTTGGTGTTTTTGGCCATTTTTGCAACGTTCTATGCTATGGCGTCTCTAGGCACACTATTTTATGCTGTTCTGAGGTGTTTTCAGCTGTTTCTGGCACATGTCATTTTTGACATTTTTTGCCATACTATAGCCTTGCCTTTTCGGTCATTTTTTCAGCATGCATTATTTTGGTATTTTGGGCCGGTTTTGCAACGTTCTATGCTAGCGCGTCTCTAGGCACACTATTTTATGCTGTTCTGAGGTGTTTTCAGCTGTTTCTGGCACATGTCATTTTTGACATTTTTTGCCATACTATAGCCTTGCCTTTTCGGTCATTTTTTCAACATGCATTATTTTGGTGTTTTTGGCCGGTTTTGCAACGTTCTATGCTATGGTCTCTACACACACTATTTTATGCTGTTCTGAGGTGTTTTCAGCTGTTTTTGGGACATGTCATTTTGACATTTTTGCCATACTATAGCCTTGCCTTTTGGTCATTTTTTCAACATGCATTATTTTGGTGTTTTGGCCATTTTGCAACGTTCTATGCTATGGTGTCTCTAGACACACTATTTAATGCTGTTCTGAGGTGTTTTCAGCTGTTTTTTGGCACATGTCATTTTTGACATTTTTTGCCATACTATAGCCTTGCCTTTTCGGTCATTTTTTCAACATGCATTATTTTGGTGTTTTTGGCCATTTTTGCAACGTTCTATGCTATGGCGTCTCTAGGCACACTATTTTATGCTGTTCTGAGGTGTTTTCAGCTGTTTTTGGGACCTGTCATTTTTGACATTTTTTGCCATACTATAGCCTTGCCTTTTTGGTCATTTTTTCAAAATGCATTATTTTGGTGTTTTTGGACGTTTTTGCAACGTTCTATGCTATGGCGTCTCTAGGCACACTATTTTATGCTTTTCTGAGGTGTTTTCAGCTGTTTTTGGGACATGTCATTTTTGACATTTTTTGCCATACTATAGCCTTGCCTTTTCGGTCATTTTTTCGATATGCATTATTTTGGTGGTTTTGGCCATTTTTGCAACGTTCTATGCTATGGTGTGTCTCTACACACACTATTTTATGCTGTTTTGAGGTGTTTTCAGCTGTTTTTGGGACATGTCATTTTGACATTTTTGCCATACTATAGCCTTGCCTTTTCGGTCATTTTTCAACATGCATTATTTTGGTGTTTTTGGACGTTTTTGCAACGTTCTACGCTATGGCGTCTCTAGGCACACTATTTTATGCTGTTCTGAGGTGTTTTCAGCTGTTTCTGGCACATGTCATTTTTGACATTTTTTGCCATACTATAGCCTTGCCTTTTTGGTCATTTTTTCAACATGCATTATTTTGGTGTTTTGGGCCGGTTTTGCAACGTTCTATGCTATGGCGTCTCTAGGCACACTATTTTATGCTTTTCTGAGGTGTTTTCAGCTGTTTTTGGGACATGTCATTTTTGACATTTTTTGCCATACTATAGCCTTGCCTTTTCGGTCATTTTTTCAACATGCATTATTTTGGTGTTTTTGGCCATTTTTGCAACGTTCTATGCTATGGCGTCTCTACACACACTATTTTATGCTGTTTTGAGGTGTTTTCAGCTGTTTTTGGGCACATGTCATTTTTGACATTTTTGCCATACTATAGCCTTGCCTTTTTGGTCATTTTTTCAACATGCATAATTTTGGTGTTTTTGGCCATTTTTACAACGTTCTATGCTATGGTGTGTCTAGGCACACTATTTAATGCTGTTCTGAGGTGTTGTCAGCTGTTTTTGGCACATGTCATTTTTGACATTTTTTGACATACTATAGCCTTGCCTTTTCGGTCATTTTTTCAGCATGCATTATTTTGGTATTTTGGGCCGGTTTTGCAACGTTCTATGCTAGCGCGTCTCTAGGCACACTATTTTATGCTGTTCTGAGGTGTTTTCAGCTGTTTTTGGCACATGTCATTTTGACATTTTTGCCATACTATAGCCTTGCCTTTTTGGTCATTTTTTCTACATGCATTATTTTGATGTTTTTGGACGTTTTTGCAACGTTCTATGCTATGGCGTCTCTACACACACTATTTTATGCTGTTTTGAGGTGTTTTCAGCTGTTTTTGGGACATGTCATTTTTGACATTTTTTGCCATACTATAGCCTTGCCTTTTTGGTCATTTTTCAACATGCATTATTTTGGTGTTTTTGGCCATTTTGCAACGTTCTATGCTATGGTGTGTCTAGGCACACTATTTAATGCTGTTCTGAGGTGTTTTCAGCTGTTTTTGGGACATGTCATTTTTGACATTTTTTGCCATACTATAGCCTTGCCTTTTCGGTCATTTTTTCAACATGCATTATTTTGGTGTTTTTGGACGTTTTTGCAACGTTCTATGCTATGGCATCTCTAGGCACACTATTTTATGCTGTTCTGAGGTGTTTTCAGCTGTTTCTGGCACATGTCATTTTTGACATTTTTTGCCATACTATAGCCTTGCCTTTTCGGTCATTTTTCAACATGCATTATTTTGATGTTTTTGGACGTTTTTGCAACGTTTCTATGCTATGGCGTCTCTACACACTATTTTATGCTGTTTTGAGGTGTTTTCAGCTGTTTTTGGGACATGTCATTTTTGACATTTTTTGCCATACTATAGCCTTGCCTTTTTGGTCATTTTTTCAACATGCATTATTTTGGTGTTTTTGGCCATTTTTGCAACGTTCTATGCTATGGTGTGTCTTGGCACACTATTTAATGCTGTTCTGAGGTGTTTTCAGCTGTTTTTGGGACATGTCATTTTTGACATTTTTTGCCATACTATAGCCTTGCCTTTTCGGTCATTTTTCAACATGCATTATTTTGGTGTTTTTGGACGTTTTTGCAACGTTCTATGCTATGGCGTCTCTAGGCACACTATTTTATGCTGTTCTGAGGTGTTTTCAGCTGTTTCTGGCACATGTCATTTTTGACATTTTTTGCCATACTATAGCCTTGCCTTTTCGGTCATTTTTTCAACATGCATTATTTTGATGTTTTTGGACGTTTTTGCAACGTTCTATGCTATGGCGTCTCTACACACACTATTTTATGCTGTTTTGAGGTGTTTTCAGCTGTTTTTGGGACATGTCATTTTTGACATTTTTTGCCATACTATAGCCTTGCCTTTTTGGTCATTTTTTCAACATGCATTATTTTGGTGTTTTTGGCCATTTTGCAACGTTCTATGCTATGGTGTGTCTTGGCACACTATTTAATGCTGTTCTGAGGTGTTTTCAGCTGTTTTTGGGACATGTCATTTTTGACATTTTTTGCCATACTATAGCCTTGCCTTTTCGGTCATTTTTTCAACATGCATTATTTTGGTGTTTTTGGACGTTTTTGCAACGTTCTATGCTATGGCGTCTCTAGGCACACTATTTTATGCTGTTCTGAGGTGTTTTCAGCTGTTTCTGGCACATGTCATGTTTGACATTTTTGCCATACTATAGCCTTGCCTTTTCGGTCATTTTTTCAACATGCATTATTTTGATGTTTTTGGACGTTTTTGCAACGTTCTATGCTATGGCGTCTCTACACACACTATTTTATGCTGTTTTGAGGTGTTTTCAGCTGTTTTTGGGACATGTCATTTTTGACATTTTTTGCCATACTATAGCCTTGCCTTTTTGGTCATTTTTTCAACATGCATTATTTTGGTGTTTTTGGCCATTTTTGCAACGTTCTATGCTATGGCGTCTCTAGACACACTATTTAATGCTGTTCTGAGATGTTTTCAGCTGTTTTTGGCACATGTCATTTTTGACATTTTTTGCCATACTATAGCCTTGCCTTTTCGGTCATTTTTTCAACATGCATTATTTTGGTGTTTTTGGCCGTTTTGCAACGTTCTATGCTATGGCGTCTCTAGGCACACTATTTTATGCTGTTCTGAGGTGTTTTCAGCTGTTTTTGGGACATGTCATTTTTGACATTTTTTGCCATACTATAGCCTTGCCTTTTCGGTCATTTTTTCAACATGCATTATTTTGATGTTTTTGGACGTTTTTGCAACGTTCTATGCTATGGCGTCTCTACACACTATTTTATGCTGTTTTGAGGTGTTTTCAGCTGTTTTGGGACATGTCATTTTTGACATTTTTGCCATACTATAGCCTTGCCTTTTGGTCATTTTTCAACATGCATTATTTTGGTGTTTTGGCCATTTTTGCAACGTTCTATGCTATGGTGCCTCTTGGCACACTATTTTATGCTGTTCTGAGGTGTTTTCAGCTGTTTTGGGACATGTCATTTTTGACATTTTTGCCATACTATAGCCTTGCCTTTTTGGTCATTTTTTCAACATGCATTATTTTGGTGTTTTTGGACGTTTTGCAACGTTCTATGCTATGGCGTCTCTAGGCACACTATTTTATGCTGTTCTGAGGTGTTTTCAGCTGTTTCTGGCACATGTCATTTTGACATTTTTGCCATACTATAGCCTTGCCTTTTCGGTCATTTTTTCAACATGCATTATTTTGATGTTTTTGGATTTTTTGCAACGTTCTATGCTATGGCGTCTCTACACACACTATTTTATGCTGTTCTGAGGTGTTTTCAGCTGTTTTTGGGACATGTCATTTTTGACATTTTTTGCCATACTATAGCCTTGCCTTTTTGGTCATTTTTTCAACATGCATTATTTTGGTGTTTTTGGCCATTTTTACAACGTTCTATGCTATGGTGTGTCTAGGCACACTATTTCATGCTGTTCTGAGGTGTTTTCAGCTGTTTTTGGGACATGTCATTTTGACATTTTTGCCATACTATAGCCTTGCCTTTTCGGTCATTTTTCAACATGCATTATTTTGGTGTTTTTGGCCATTTTGCAACGTTCTATGCTATGGCGTCTCTAGGCACACTATTTTATGCTGTTCTGAGGTGTTTTCAGCTGTTTTTGGGACATGTCATTTTGACATTTTTGCCATACTATAGCCTTGCCTTTTCGGTCATTTTTCAACATGCATTATTTTGGTGTTTTTGGACGTTTTTGCAACGTTCTATGCTATGGCGTCTCTAGGCACACTATTTTATGCTGTTCTGAGGTGTTTTCAGCTGTTTTGGGACATGTCATTTTTGACATTTTTGCCATACTATAGCCTTGCCTTTTGGTCATTTTTTCAACATGCATTATTTTGGTGTTTTTGGCCATTTTGCAACGTTCTATGCTATGGCGTCTCTACACACACTATTTTATGCTGTTTTGAGGTGTTTTCAGCTGTTTTTGGGACATGTCATTTTTGACATTTTTTGCCATACTATAGCCTTGCCTTTTCGGTCATTTTTTCAACATGCATTATTTTGGTGTTTTTGGCCATTTTTGCAACGTTCTATGCTATGGCGTCTCTAGGCACACTATTTTATGCTGTTCTGAGGTGTTTTCAGCTGTTTCTGGCACATGTCATTTTTGACATTTTTTGCCATACTATAGCCTTTGCCTTTTCGGTCATTTTTTCAACATGCATTATTTTGGTGTTTTTGGGCGTTTTTGCAACGTTCTATGCTATGGCGTCTCTAGGCACACACTATTTTATGCTGTTCTGAGGTGTTTTCAGCTGTTTTTGGGACATGTCATTTTTGACATTTTTGCCATACTATAGCCTTGCCTTTTCGGTCATTTTTCAACATGCATTATTTTGGTGTTTTGGGCCGGTTTTGCAACGTTCTATGCTATGGCGTCTCTACACACACTATTTTATGCTGTTTTGAGGTGTTTTCAGCTGTTTTTGGGACATGTCATTTTTGACATTTTTGCCATACTATAGCCTTGCCTTTTTGGTCATTTTTTCAACATGCATTATTTTGGTGTTTTTGGCCATTTTTGCAACGTTCTATGCTATGGCGTCTCTACACACACTATTTTATGCTGTTTTGAGGTGTTTTCAGCTGTTTTTGGGACATGTCATTTTTGACATTTTTTGCCATACTATAGCCTTGCCTTTTTTTGTCATTTTTTCAACATGCATTATTTTGGTGTTTTTGGCCATTTTTGCAACGTTCTATGCTATGGCGTCTCTAGGCACACTATTTTATGCTGTTCTGAGGTGTTTTCAGCTGTTTTTGGGACATGTCATTTTTGACATTTTTTGCCATACTATAGCCTTGCCTTTTCGGTCATTTTTTCAACATGCATTATTTTGGTGTTTTTGGACGTTTTGCAACGTTCTATGCTATGGCGTCTCTAGGCACACTATTTTATGCTGTTCTGAGGTGTTTTCAGCTGTTTCTGGGACATGTCATTTTGACATTTTTTGCCATACTATAGCCTTGCCTTTTTGGTCATTTTTTCAAAATGCATTATTTTGGTGTTTTTGGCCATTTTTGCAACGTTCTATGCTATGGCGTCTCTACACACACTATTTTATGCTGTTCTGAGGTGTTTTCAGCTGTTTTTGGGACATGTCATTTTTGACATTTTTTGCCATACTATAGCCTTGCCTTTTTGGTCATTTTTTCAACATGCATTATTTTGGTGTTTTTGGACGTTTTTGCAACGTTCTATGCTATGGCGTCTCTAGGCACACTATTTTATGCTGTTCTGAGGTGTTTTCAGCTGTTTTTGGGACATGTCATTTTTGACATTTTTTGCCATACTATAGCCTTGCCTTTTTGGTCATTTTTTCAACATGCATTATTTTGGTGTTTTTGGCCATTTTTGCAACGTTCTATGCTATGGCGTCTCTAGACACACTATTTAATGCTGTTCTGAGATGTTTTCAGCTGTTTTTGGCACATGTCATTTTTGAAATTTTTTTGCCATACTATAGCCTTGCCTTTTTGGTCATTTTTTCAACATGCATTATTTTGGTGTTTTTGGACGTTTTGCAACATTCTATGCTATGGCGTGTCTAGGCACACTATTTTATGCTGTTCTGAGGTGTTTTCAGCTGTTTTTGGGATATGTCATTTTTGACATTTTTTGCCATACTATAGCCTTGCCTTTTCGGTCATTTTTTCAACATGCATTATTTTGGTGTTTTTGGCCATTTTTGCAACGTTCTATGCTATGGCGTCTCTAGGCACACTATTTTATGCTGTTTTGAGGTGTTTTCAGCTGTTTTTGGGACATGTCATTTTTGACATTTTTTGCCATACTATAGCCTTGCCTTTTTGGTCATTTTTTCAACATGCATTATTTTGGTGTTTTTGGCCATTTTTGCAACGTTCTATGCTATGGCGTCTCTACACACACTATTTTATGCTGTTCTGAGGTGTTTTCAGCTGTTTTTGGGACATGTCATTTTTGACATTTTTTGCCATACTATAGCCTTGCCTTTTTGGTCATTTTTTCAACATGCATTATTTTGGTGTTTTTGGCCATTTTTGCAACGTTCTATGCTATGGCGTCTCTAGACACACTATTTTATGCTGTTCTGAGGTGTTTTCAGCTGTTTTTGGGACATGTCATTTTTGACATTTTTGCCATACTATAGCCTTGCCTTTTCGGTCATTTTTCAACATGCATTATTTTGGTGTTTTGGGCGTTTTGCAACGTTCTATGCTATGGCGTCTCTACACACTATTTTATGCTGTTTTGAGGTGTTTTCAGCTGTTTTTGGGACATGTCATTTTGACATTTTTGCCATACTATAGCCTTGCCTTTTTGGTCATTTTTCAACATGCATTATTTTGGTGTTTTTGGCCATTTTGCAACGTTCTATGCTATGGTGTCTCTACACACTATTTTATGCTGTTCTGAGGTGTTTTCAGCTGTTTTTGGGACATGTCATTTTTGACATTTTTGCCATACTATAGCCTTGCCTTTTCGGTCATTTTTTCAACATGCATTATTTTGGTGTTTTTGGCCATTTTTGCAACGTTCTATGCTATGGCGTCTCTAGGCACACTATTTTATGCTGTTCTGAGGTGTTTTCAGCTGTTTTTGGGACATGTCATTTTTGACATTTTTTGCCATACTATAGCCTTGCCTTTTTGGTCATTTTTTCAACATGCATTATTTTGGTGGTTTTGACCGTTTTGCAACGTTCTATGCTATGGCGTCTCTAGGCACACTATTTTATGCTGTTCTGAGGTGTTTTCAGCTGTTTTTGGGACATGTCATTTTTGACATTTTTTGCCATACTATAGCCTTTGTCTTGGTCATTTTTTCTACATGTATTATTTTGGTGTTTTGGACGTTTTGCAACGTTCTATGCTATGGCGTCTCTACGCACACTATTTTATGCTGTTTTGAGGTGTTTTCAGCTGTTTTTGGGACATGTCATTTTTGACATTTTTTGCCATACTATAGCCTTGCCTTTTTGGTCATTTTTTCAACATGCATTATTTTGGTGTTTTTGGACGTTTTTGCAACGTTCTATGCTATGGCGTCTCTAGGCACACTATTTTATGCTTTTCTGAGGTGTTTTCAGCTGTTTTTGGCAAATGTCATTTTTGACATTTTTTGCCATACTATAGCCTTGCCTTTTTGGTCATTTTTTCAACATGCATTATTTTGGTGTTTTTGGCCATTTTTGCAACGTTCTATGCTATGGTGTGTCTTGGCACACTATTTAATGCTGTTCTGAGGTGTTTTCAGCTGTTTTTGGGACATGTCATTTTTGACATTTTTTGCCATACTATAGCCTTGCCTTTTTGGTCATTTTTTCAACATGCATTATTTTGGTGTTTTTGGACGTTTTTGCAACGTTCTATGCTATGGCGTCTCTAGGCACACTATTTTATGCTGTTCTGAGGTGTTTTCAGCTGTTTTTGGGACATGTCATTTTTGACATTTTTGCCATACTATAGCCTTGCCTTTTCGGTCATTTTTTCAACATGCATTATTTTGGTGTTTTTGGCCATTTTTGCAACGTTCTATGCTATGGCGTCTCTACACACACTATTTTATGCTGTTTTGAGGTGTTTTCAGCTGTTTTTGGGACATGTCATTTTTGACATTTTTTGCCATACTATAGCCTTGCCTTTTTGGTCATTTTTTCAACATGCATTATTTTGGTGTTTTTGGCCATTTTTGCAACGTTCTATGCTATGTATGCCTCTAGGCACACTATTTTATGCTGTTCTGAGGTGTTTTCAGCTTTTTTTGGGAAATGTCATTTTTGACATTTTTGCCATACTATAGCCTTGCCTTTTTGGTCATTTTTTCAACATGCATTATTTTGGTGTTTTTGGCCATTTTTGCAACGTTCTATGCTATGGTGTGTCTTGGCACACTATTTAATGCTGTTCTGAGGTGTTTTCAGCTGTTTTTGGGACATGTCATTTTTGACATTTTTTGCCATACTATAGCCTTGCCTTTTCGGTCATTTTTTCAACATGCATTATTTTGGTGTTTTTGGACGTTTTTGCAACGTTCTATGCTATGGCGTCTCTAGGCACACTATTTTATGCTGTTTTGAGGTGTTTTCAGCTGTTTTTGGGACATGTCATTTTTGACATTTTTTGCCATACTATAGCCTTGCCTTTTCGGTCATTTTTTCAACATGCATTATTTTGGTGTTTTTGGACGTTTTTGCAACGTTCTATGCTATGGCGTCTCTAGACACACTATTTTATGCTGTTCTGAGGTGTTTTCAGCTGTTTTTGGCACATGTCATTTTTGACATTTTTTGCCATACTATAGCCTTGCCTTTTCGGTCATTTTTTCAACATGCATTATTTTGGTGTTTTTGGCCATTTTTGCAACGTTCTATGCTATGGCGTCTCTAGGCACACTATTTAATGCTGTTCTGAGGTGTTTTCAGCTGTTTTTGGGACATGTCATTTTTGACATTTTTTGCCATACTATAGCCTTTGTCTTGGTCATTTTTTCAACATGCATTATTTTGGTGTTTTTGGCCATTTTTGCAACGTTCTATGCTATGGTGTGTCTTGGCACACTATTTAATGCTGTTCTGAGGTGTTTTCAGCTGTTTTTGGGACATGTCATTTTTGACATTTTTTGCCATACTATAGCCTTGCCTTTTCGGTCATTTTTTCAACATGCATTATTTTGGTGTTTTTGGACGTTTTTGCAACGTTCTATGCTATGGCGTCTCTAGGCACACTATTTTATGCTGTTCTGAGGTGTTTTCAGCTGTTTCTGGCACATGTCATTTTTGACATTTTTTGCCATACTATAGCCTTGCCTTTTCGGTCATTTTTTCAACATGCATTATTTTGATGTTTTTGGACGTTTTTGCAACGTTCTATGCTATGGCGTCTCTACACACACTATTTTATGCTGTTTTGAGGTGTTTTCAGCTGTTTTTGGGACATGTCATTTTTGACATTTTTTGCCATACTATAGCCTTGCCTTTTCGGTCATTTTTTCAATATGCATTATTTTGGTGGTTTTGGCCATTTTTGCAACGTTCTATGCTATGGCGTCTCTACACACACTATTTTATGCTGTTTTGAGGTGTTTCAGGCTGTTTTTGGGACATGTCATTTTTGACATTTTTTGCCATACTATAGCCTTGCCTTTTCGGTCATTTTTTCAACATGCATTATTTTGGTGTTTTTGGACGTTTTTGCAACGTTCTATGCTATGGCGTCTCTAGGCACACTATTTTATGCTGTTCTGAGGTGTTTTCAGCTGTTTCTGGCACATGTCATTTTTGACATTTTTTGCCATACTATAGCCTTGCCTTTTCGGTCATTTTTTCAACATGCATTATTTTGATGTTTTTGGACGTTTTGCAACGTTCTATGCTATATGCCTCTACACACACACTATTTTATGCTGTTTTGAGGTGTTTTCAGCTGTTTTTGGGACATGTCATTTTTGACATTTTTTGCCATACTATAGCCTTGCCTTTTTGGTCATTTTTTCAACATGCATTATTTTGGTGTTTTTGGCCATTTTTGCAACGTTCTATGCTATGGTGTGTCTTGGCACACTATTTAATGCTGTTCTGAGGTGTTTTCAGCTGTTTTTGGGACATGTCATTTTTGACATTTTTTGCCATACTATAGCCTTGCCTTTTCGGTCATTTTTTCAACATGCATTATTTTGGTGTTTTTGGACGTTTTTGCAACGTTCTATGCTATGGCGTCTCTAGGCACACTATTTTATGCTGTTCTGAGGTGTTTTCAGCTGTTTCTGGCACATGTCATTTTTGACATTTTTTGCCATACTATAGCCTTGCCTTTTCGGTCATTTTGTCAACATGCATTATTTTGATGTTATTGGCCGTTTTTGCAACGTTTCTATGCTATGGCGTCTCTACACACACTATTTAATGCTGTTTTGAGGTGTTTTCAGCTGTTTTTGGGACATGTCATTTTTGACATTTTTTGCCATACTATAGCCTTGCCTTTTTGGTCATTTTTTCAACATGCATTATTTTGGTGTTTTTGGCCATTTTTGCAACGTTCTATGCTATGGTGTGTCTTGGCACACTATTTAATGCTGTTCTGAGGTGTTTTCAGCTGTTTTTGGGACATGTCATTTTTGACATTTTTTGCCATACTATAGCCTTGCCTTTTTGGTCATTTTTTCAACATGCATTATTTTGGTGTTTTTGGCCATTTTTGCAACGTTCTATGCTATGGCGTCTCTAGACACACTATTTAATGCTGTTCTGAGATGTTTTCAGCTGTTTTTGGCACATGTCATTTTTGACATTTTTTGCCATACTATAGCCTTGCCTTTTCGGTCATTTTTTCAATATGCATTATTTTGGTGGTTTTGGCCATTTTTGCAACGTTCTATGCTATGGCGTCTCTACACACACTATTTTATGCTGTTTTGAGGTGTTTTCAGCTGTTTTTGGGACATGTCATTTTTGACATTTTTTGCCATACTATAGCCTTGCCTTTTCGGTCATTTTTTCAACATGCATTATTTTGGTGTTTTTGGCCATTTTTGCAACGTTCTATGCTATGGCGTCTCTAGACACACTATTTTATGCTGTTCTGAGGTGTTTTCAGCTGTTTTTGGCACATGTCATTTTTGACATTTTTTGCCATACTATAGCCTTGCCTTTTCGGTCATTTTTTCAACATGCATTATTTTGGTGTTTTTGGACGTTTTTGCAACGTTCTATGCTATGGCGTCTCTAGGCACACTATTTTATGCTGTTCTGAGGTGTTTTCAGCTGTTTTTGGGACATGTCATTTTTGACATTTTTTGCCATACTATAGCCTTGCCTTTTCAGTCATTTTTTCAATATGCATTATTTTGGTGGTTTTGGCCATTTTTGCAACGTTCTATGCTATGGCGTCTCTACACACACTATTTTATGCTGTTTTGAGGTGTTTTCAGCTGTTTTTGGGACATGTCATTTTTGACATTTTTTGCCATACTATAGCCTTGCCTTTTTGGTCATTTTTTCAACATGCATTATTTTGGCGTTTTTGGACGTTTTTGCAACGTTCTATGCTATGGCATCTCTAGGCACACTATTTTATGCTGTTCTGAGGTGTTTTCAGCTGTTTCTGGCACATGTCATTTTTGACATTTTTTGCCATACTATAGCCTTGCCTTTTCGGTCATTTTTTCAACATGCATTATTTTGATGTTTTTGGACGTTTTTGCAACGTTCTATGCTATGGCGTCTCTACACACACTATTTTATGCTGTTTTGAGGTGTTTTCAGCTGTTTTTGGGACATGTCATTTTTGACATTTTTTGCCATACTATAGCCTTGCCTTTTTGGTCATTTTTTCAACATGCATTATTTTGGTGTTTTTGGCCATTTTTGCAACGTTCTATGCTATGGTGTGTCTTGGCACACTATTTTATGCTGTTTTGAGGTGTTTTCAGCTGTTTTTGGGCACATGTCATTTTTGACATTTTTGCCATACTATAGCCTTGCCTTTTTGGTCATTTTTTCAACATCCATTATTTTGGTGTTTTTGGCCATTTTTGCAACGTTCTATGCTATGGCGTCTCTAGGCACACTATTTTATGCTGTTTTGAGGTGTTTTCAGCTGTTTTTGGGACATGTCATTTTTGACATTTTTTGCCATACTATAGCCTTGCCTTTTTGGTCATTTTTTCAACATGCATTATTTTGGTGTTTTTGGCCATTTTTGCAACGTTCTATGCTGTGGCGTCTCTAGGCACACTATTTTATGCTGTTCTGAGGTGTTTTCAGCTGTTTCTGGCACATGTCATTTTTGACATTTTTTGCCATACTATAGCCTTGCCTTTTTGGTCATTTTTTCAACATCCATTATTTTGGTGTTTTTGGCCATTTTTGCAACGTTCTATGCTATGGCTGCCTCTAGGCACACTATTTTATGCTGTTTTGAGGTGTTTTCAGCTGTTTTTGGGACCTGTCATTTTTGACATTTTTTGCCATACTATAGCCTTGCCTTTTTGGTCATTTTTTCAACATCCATTATTTTGGTGTTTTTCGCCATTTTTGCAACGTTCTATGCTATGGCGTCTCTAGGCACACTATTTTATGCTGTTTTGAGGTGTTTTCAGCTGTTTCTGGCACATGTCATTTTTGACATTTTTTTCCATACTATAGCCTTGCCTTTTCGGTCATTTTTTCAACATGCATTATTTTGATGTTTTTGGACGTTTTTGCAACGTTCTATGCTATGGCGTCTCTACACACACTATTTTATGCTGTTTTGAGGTGTTTTCAGCTGTTTTTGGGACATGTCATTTTTGACATTTTTTGCCATACTATAGCCTTGCCTTTTCGGTCATTTTTTCAACATGCATTATTTTGGTGTTTTTGGCCATTTTTGCAACGTTCTATGCTATGGCGTCTCTAGGCACACTATTTTATGCTGTTCTGAGGTGTTTTCAGCTGTTTTTGGGACATGTCATTTTTGACATTTTTTGCCATACTATAGCCTTGCCTTTTTGGTCATTTTTTCAACATGCATTATTTTGGTGTTTTTGGACGTTTTTGCAACGTTCTATGCTATGGCGTCTCTAGGCACACTATTTTATGCTGTTCTGAGGTGTTTTCAGCTGTTTCTGGCACATGTCATTTTTGACATTTTTTGCCATACTATAGCCTTGCCTTTACGGTCATTCTTTCAACATGCATTATTTTGATGTTTTGGACCGGTTTTGCAACGTTCTATGCTATGTATGCCTCTACACACACACTATTTTATGCTGTTTTGAGGTGTTTTCAGCTGTTTTTGGGACATGTCATTTTTGACATTTTTTGCCATACTATAGCCTTGCCTTTTTGGTCATTTTTTCAACATGCATTATTTTGGCGTTTTTGGACGTTTTTGCAACAATCTATGCTATGGTGTGTCCTGGCACACTATTTAATGCTGTTTTGAGGTGTTTTCAGCTGTTTTTGGGACATGTCATTTTTGACATTTTTTGCCATACTATAGCCTTGCCTTTTTGGTCATTTTTTCAACATGCATTATTTTGGTGTTTTTGGACGTTTTTGCAACGTTCTATGCTATGGCGTCTCTAGGCACACTATTTTATGCTGTTCTGAGGTGTTTTCAGCTGTTTCTGGCACATGTCATTTTTGACATTTTTTGCCATACTATAGCCTTGCCTTTTCGGTCATTTTTTCAACATGCATTATTTTGGTGTTTTGGGCCGGTTTTGCAACGTTCTATGCTATGGCGTCTCTACACACACTATTTTATGCTGTTTTGAGGTGTTTTCAGCTGTTTTGGGGACATGTCATTTTTGACATTTTTTGCCATACTATAGCCTTGCCTTTTTGGTCATTTTTTCAACATCCATTATTTTGGTGTTTTTGGCCATTTTTGCAACGTTCTATGCTATGGCGTCTCTGCACACACTATTTTATGCTGTTTTGAGGTGTTTTCAGCTGTTTTTGGGACATGTCATTTTTGACATTTTTTGCCATACTATAGCCTTGCCTTTTTGGTCATTTTTTCAACATGCATTATTTTGGTGTTTTTGGCCATTTTTGCAACGTTCTATGCTATGGCGTCTCTGCACACACTATTTTATGCTGTTTTGAGGTGTTTTCAGCTGTTTTTGGGACATGTCATTTTTGACATTTTTTGCCATACTATAGCCTTGCCTTTTTGGTCATTTTTTCAACATGCATTATTTTGGCGTTTTTGGACGTTTTTGCAACGTTCTATGCTATGGCGTCTCTAGGCACACTGTTTTATGCTGTTCTGAGGTGTTTTCAGCTGTTTCTGGCACATGTCATTTTTGACATTTTTTGCCATACTATAGCCTTGCCTTTTCGGTCATTTTTTCAACATGCATTATTTTGGTGTTTTGGGCCGGTTTTGCAACGTTCTATGCTATGGCGTCTCTACACACACTATTTTATGCTGTTTTGAGGTGTTTTCAGGTATTTCTGGCACATGTCATTTTTGACATTTTTTGCCATACTATAGCCTTGCCTTTTCGGTCATTTTTTCAACATGCATTATTTTGGTGTTTTGGGCCGGTTTTGCAACGTTCTATGCTATGGCGTCTCTACACACACTATTTTATGCTGTTTTGAGGTGTTTTCAGCTGTTTTTGGGACATGTCATTTTTGACATTTTTTGCCATACTATAGCCTTGCCTTTTTGGTCATTTTTTCAACATCCATTATTTTGGTGTTTTTGGCCATTTTTGCAACATTCTATGCTATGGCGTCTCTGCACACACTATTTTATGCTGTTCTGAGGTGTTTTCAGCTGTTTTTGGGACATGTCATTTTTGACATTTTTTGCCATACTATAGCCTTGCCTTTTCGGTCATTTTTTCAACATGCATTATTTTGGTGGTTTTGGACGTTTTTGCAACGTTCTATGCTATGGCGTCTCTAGGCACACTATTTTATGCTGTTCTGAGGTGTTTTCAGCTGTTTTTGGGACATGTCATTTTTGACATTTTTTGCCATACTATAGCCTTGCCTTTTTGGTCATTTTTTCAACATGCATTATTTTGGTGTTTTTGGACGTTTTTGCAACGTTCTATGCTATGGCGTCTCTAGGCACACTATTTTATGCTGTTCTGAGGTGTTTTCAGCTGTTTCTGGCACATGTCATTTTTGACATTTTTTGCCATACTATAGCCTTGCCTTTACGGTCATTTTTTCAACATGCATTATTTTGGTGTTTTGGACCGGTTTTGCAACGTTCTATGCTATGGCGTCTCTACACACACTATTTTATGCTGTTTTGAGGTGTTTTCAGCTGTTTTTGGGACATGTCATTTTTGACATTTTTTGCCATACTATAGCCTTGCCTTTTTGGTCATTTTTTCAACATGCATTATTTTGGCGTTTTTGGACGTTTTTGCAACACTCTGTGCTATTGTGTGTCCTGGCACACTATTTAATGCTGTTTTGAGGTGTTTTCAGCTGTTTTTGGGACATGTCATTTTTGACATTTTTTGCCATACTATAGCCTTGCCTTTTTGGTCATTTTTTCAACATGCATTATTTTGGTGTTTTTGGACGTTTTTGCAACGTTCTATGCTATGGCGTCTCTAGGCACACTATTTTATGCTGTTCTGAGGTGTTTTCAGCTGTTTCTGGCACATGTCATTTTTGACATTTTTTGCCATACTATAGCCTTGCCTTTTCGGTCATTTTTCAACATGCATTATTTTGGTGTTTTGGGCGGTTTTGCAACATTCTATGCTATGGCGTCTCTACACACACTATTTTATGCTGTTTTGAGGTGTTTTCAGCTGTTTTGGGGACATGTCATTTTTGACATTTTTTGCCATACTATAGCCTTGCCTTTTTGGTCATTTTTTCAACATCCATTATTTTGGTGTTTTTGGCCATTTTTGCAACGTTCTATGCTATGGCGTCTCTGCACACACTATTTTATGCTGTTTTGAGGTGTTTTCAGCTGTTTTTGGGACATGTCATTTTTGACATTTTTTGCCATACTATAGCCTTGCCTTTTTGGTCATTTTTTCAACATCCATTATTTTGGCGTTTTTGGCCATTTTTGCAACGTTCTATGCTATGGCGTCTCTGCACACACTATTTTATGCTGTTTTGAGGTGTTTTCAGCTGTTTTTGGGACATGTCATTTTTGACATTTTTTGCCATACTATAGCCTTGCCTTTGTGGTCATTTTTCAACATGCATTATTTTGGTGTTTTGGACGTTTTTGCAACGTTCTATGCTATGGCGTCTCTAGGCACACTATTTTATGCTGTTCTGAGGTGTTTTCAGCTGTTTCTGGCACATGTCATTTTTGACATTTTTTGCCATACTATAGCCTTGCCTTTTCGGTCATTTTTTCAACATGCTTTATTTTGGTGTTTTGGGCCGGTTTTGCAACGTTCTATGCTATGGCGTCTCTAGACACACTATTTTTTGCATTTTTGAGGTGTTTTCAGCTGTTTTTGGGACATGTCATTTTTGACATTTTTTGCCATACTATAGCCTTGCCTTTTTGGTCATTTTTTCAACATGCATTATTTTGGTGTTTTTGGACGTTTTTGCAACGTTCTATGCTATGGCGTCTCTAGGCACACTATTTTATGCTGTTCTGAGGTGTTTTCAGGTATTTCTGGCACATGTCATTTTTGACATTTTTTGCCATACTATAGCCTTGCCTTTTCGGTCATTTTTTCAACATGCATTATTTTGGTGTTTTGGGCCGGTTTTGCAACGTTCTATGCTATGGCGTCTCTACACACACTATTTTATGCTGTTTTGAGGTGTTTTCAGGTATTTCTGGCACATGTCATTTTTGACATTTTTTGCCATACTATAGCCTTGCCTTTTCGGTCATTTTTTCAACATGCATTATTTTGGTGTTTTGGGCCGGTTTTGCAACGTTCTATGCTATGGCGTCTCTACACACACTATTTTATGCTGTTTTGAGGTGTTTTCAGCTGTTTTTGGGACATGTCATTTTTGACATTTTTTGCCATACTATAGCCTTGCCTTTTTGGTCATTTTTTCAACATCCATTATTTTGGTGTTTTTGGCCATTTTTGCAACATTCTATGCTATGGCGTCTCTGCACACACTATTTTATGCTGTTCTGAGGTGTTTTCAGCTGTTTTTGGGACATGTCATTTTTGACATTTTTTGCCATACTATAGCCTTGCCTTTTTGGTCATTTTTTCAACATGCATTATTTTGGCGTTTTTGGACGTTTTTGCAACGTTCTATGCTATGGCGTCTCTAGGCACACTATTTTATGCTGTTCTGAGGTGTTTTCAGCTATTTCTGGCACATGTCATTTTTGACATTTTTTGCCATACTATAGCCTTGCCTTTACGGTCATTTTTTCAACATGCATTATTTTGGTGTTTTGGGCCAGTTTTGCAACGTTCTGTGCTATGGTGTGTCTAGGCACACTATTTAATGCTGTTCTGAGGTGTTTTCAGCTGTTTTTGGCACATGTCATTTTTGACATTTTTTGCCATACTATAGCCTTGCCTTTTCGGTCATTTTTTCAACATGCATTATTTTGGTGTTTTGGGCCGGTTTTGCAACGTTCTATGCTATGGCGTCTCTAGGCACACTATTTGATGCTGTTCTGAGGTGTTTTCAGCTGTTTTTGGCACATGTCATTTTTGACATTTTTTGCCATACTATAGCCTTGCCTTTTCGGTCATTTTTTCAACATGCATTATTTTGGTGTTTTTGGCTGTTCTTGCAACGTTCTATGCTATGGCGTCTCTAGAAACACTATTTAATGCTGTTTTGAGGTGTTTTCAGCTGTTTTTGGGACATGTCATTTTTGACATTTTTTGCCATACTATAGCCTTGCCTTTTCGGTCATTTTTTCAACATGCATTATTTTGGTGTTTTTGGCCATTTTTGCAACGTTCTATGCTGTGGCGTCCCTAGAAACACTATTTAATGCTGTTTTGAGGTGTTTTCAGCTGTTTTTGGCACATGTCATTTTTGACATTTTTTGCCATACTATAGCCTTGCCTTTTCTGTCATTTTTTCAACATGCATTGTTTTGGCGTTTTTGGACGTTTTTGCAACGTTCTATGCTATGGCGTCTCTAGGCACACTATTTTATGCTGTTCTGAGGTGTTTTCAGCTGTTTTTGGCACATGTTTTGGTGTTTTTGGACATTTTTGCAACGTTCTATGCTATGGTGTGTTCAGGCACACCATTTTATGCGGTTCTGAGGTGTTTTCAGCTGTTTTTGGGACATGTCATTTTTGACATTTTTTGCCATACTATAGCCTTGCCTTTTTGGTAATTTTTTCAACATGCATTATTTTGGTGGTTTTGGCTGTTTTTGCAACAATCTATGCTATGGTGTGTCCTGGCACACCATTTTATGCGGTTCTGAGGTGTTTTCAGCTGTTTTTGGGACATGTCATTTTTGACATTTTTTGCCATACTATAGCCTTGCCTTTTCGGTCATTTTTTCAACATGCATTGTTTTGGCGTTTTTGGACGTTCTTGCAACACTCTATGCTATGGTGTCTCTAGGCACACTATTTTATGCTGTTCTGAGGTGTTTTCAGCTGTTTTTGGCACATGTCATTTTTGACATTTTTTGCCATACTATAGCCTTGCCTTTTTGGTCATTTTTTCAACATACATTATTTTGGTGTTTTTGGCTGTTTTTGCAGCAATCTATGCTATGGTGTGTCCTGGCACACCATTTTATGCGGTTCTGAGGTGTTTTCAGCTGTTTTTGGGACATGTCATTTTTGACATTTTTTGCCATACTATAGCCTTGCCTTTTCGGTCATTTTTTCAACATGCATTGTTTTGGCGTTTTTGGACGTTCTTGCAACACTCTATGCTATGGTGTCTTTAGGCACACTATTTTATGCTGTTTTGAGGTGTTTTCAGCTGTTTTTGGCACATGTCATTTTTGACATTTTTTGCCATACTATAGCCTTGCCTTTTTGGTCATTTTTTCAACATGCATTATTTTGGTGTTTTTGGCCATTTTTGCAACAATCTATGCTATGGTGTCTCTAGGCACACTATTTTATGCTGCTCTGAGGTGTTTTCAGCTGTTTTTGGCACATGTCATTTTTGACATTTTTTGCCATACTATAGCCTTGCCTTTTTGGTAATTTTTTCAACATGCATTATTTTGGTGTTTTTGGCTGTTTTTGCAACAATCTATGCTATGGTGTGTCCTGGCACACCATTTTATGCAGTTCTGAGGTGTTTTCAGCTGTTTTTGGGACATGTCATTTTTGACATTTTTTGCCATACTATAGCCTTGCCTTTTTGGTCATTTTTTCAACATGCATTATTTTGGTGTTTTTGGCCATTATTGCAACGTTCTATGCTATGGCGTCTCTTGACACACTATTTTATGCTGTTTTGAGGTGTTTTCAGCTGTTTTTGGGACATGTCATTTTTGACATTTTTTGCCATACTATAGCCTTGCCTTTTCGGTCATTTTTTCAACATGCATTATTTTTGTGTTTTGGGCCATTTTTGCAACGTTCTATGCTATGGCGTCTCTAGGCACACTATTTTATGCTGTTTTGAGGTGTTTTCAGCTGTTTTTGGCACATGTCATTTTTGACATTTTTTGCCATACTATAGCCTTGCCTTTTCGGTCATTTTTTCAACATGCATTATTTTGGTGTTTTTGGCCGGTTTTGCAACGTTCTATGCTATGGTGTCTCTAGACACACTATTTTATGCTGTTTTGAGTTGTTTTCAGTTGTTTTTGGGACATGTCATTTTTTGCCATACTATAACTTTGCCTTTTCGGTCATTTTTTCAACATGTATTATTTGGGTGTTTTTGGACGTTTTTGCAACAATCTATGGCGTCTCTAGTCAAACTATTTCATGCTGTTTTGAGGTGTTTTCAGCTGTTTTTGGCACATGTCATTGTTGACTTTGTTTACCATATTATAGCCTTGCCTTTTTGGTCATTTTTTCAACATGCATTATTTTGGTGTTTTTGGCCGTTTTTGCAACATTTTATGCTATGGCGCATCTTAACACGCTATTCGATGTTGTTCTGGGGTGTATTCAGCTGTTTTTGAGACATGTCATATTCTTACTTTTTTTTTCCATACTATAGCCTTGCCTTTTCAGTCATTTTTTGAACAAGCATTATCACAGTGTTTTTGGCCATTTTTGCAACGTTTTTTGCTAAGGTGTTTCTTGTCAAGCTATTTTATGCTGTTTTGAAGTGTTTTCAGTTTTTTTGGAACATGTCGTATTTCACATTTTTAGCCACACTATAGCCTTTCCTCTTCGATCATTGTTTAAACATGCTATATTATGGTCTTTTTGGCCATTTTTGCAACATTTTATGCTATGGCGTGTCTAGGCATGCTACTTTATGCTGTTTTAAGTTGTTTTCCGCTGTTTAAAAACACCATAAAATGGCATGTGGAAAAAACAACCAAAAATGCCTATGGCATAAATTAACAAATTTTTATATGTTAAAAACATGCTGATATACACATACCATAGCATGCAGAGACAGTATGGTGTAGCTTGTTGCAAAATCAGCCAAAAACACAATAATACAGCATGTCTTAAAAGCATCCAAAGATGTCATACTAAAGTATGGTTAAAAAATGTAAAAATAAAATGCCATACTATAGTTTGGCAAAAATCTCAAAATATAGAATGTCAAAAAACACTGACAAATTACATAAAATAGTGTACCAAGAAATGTCATAGTATATAACCAAATCGGCCAAAAACACATGACAAAGAAACATCTAAAAATGCCATACTACAGTACGGCAAACAGTCCACAAAATAGCTGAAAACCACATAAAATAGCGTGCCAAGACACAATGTTAAAAAAACAGCCACTATAGTACGTCATCAAAACTTTTATCAAAATGTCAGCTGTCATTTGAAAAATGTATCAAAAGTTCATAGTATAGTATGTCGTCCAAATGTTGTTCAAAATGTCATAGTTGTTCAAAAAATCATAAAAAGGTCTGGTATCGTATGTCGTCCAAAAATTTTACAAAACATCATAGTGTAGTATGACATCCAAAAATAGATCATCACATCATAGAATAGTATGTCAATCAAAAAAATCATAAAAACATCATAGTATAGTATTTCATCCAAAAATGTATCAAAACTTCATTGCAAAGTATGTTGTCTAAAAATTTAACAAAACATCATAGCATAGTATGTCGTCAAAAAATTGATCATAACGTCATAGTATAGTATGTGGTCCCAAAAAATGTATTAAACTAATAAAAACATCATGGTATCTTATGTCTTTCTAAAAATCATAAAAACATCATTGTTTAGTATGTTGTCCAAAAATGTATCGAAACATCATGACAATATGTGATCAAAAAAATCATCAAAACGTCCTATCGTAATGTTTATCAATTACGGTTCTTATCAATTCCTAGTTTCGATTCTAATATCGGGGGAGAAAAAAAAGTGGTCAACTGTTTTGATAACAAAAACATATTTATCCTTTTTAGTGTTAACTGACCTTTCACAAAGTAAATAAAAATGTATGGTCCAGATATCCATTAAAAACATAAGAGTGAATGTCAAAAAGCACTTATTGAACCAAAAGTGAATTAAGCCTTGAGCAACACCTAATAACTGCACTTTAAGTTGCACTGGGACAGCAGCAGTGACACCCTGTGGTAGATAGGCAACATAACAAAAGTAAACCCCTCAATGTTTGAACTAAAGTGCATGTAGTGGCAGTGTACAATACCTAACCAGATCAAAAAAAAAGTCAATAAGTAAAAACAGAGGGACTTGTGTGTTATGTATATACATATAAATATATATGGTTAACTTTTACAGACGAGCAACAGAAACATACTGTCTGGAAACATCACGAGCTAGCATGGTACCAGGACAGAAAAAACTGCAGAGAACATCACTGGTTCCCATCTACAGAGCACAATGACCTCAGTGAAGTGAGGTGTCTGCACAGAGCACAAAGGATACTGAAAGACAGCAGCCACCACAGCCACAGCCTGTTCACCCTGCTGAAATCAGGAAAAACATACAGCAGTATCCGCTGCCGAACCACCAGACTACAGAGCAGCTTCTTTCCCCAGGCTGTGAGACTCATCAACTTCTCCTTCGACCCCAAAAGATGTAGCAGGATTTGGGGAGAAATTTTAATTTCATTTTTTTTCAACTATGTTTAAAAAATGACAAATAAATCTACCTTGTACCTTTAATTATGACAATAACTGATGAGGATGAAAGGTGGAGGATGAATAGTTAAAAACTGTTTAAGCATAGATTTGTGTGTACGCGCTGTTTGTGAATGAGGCCCAATGTTGGCACTAGAAAAGCAGAGAGCAGAATGCTAACACACTGAGAATATCTAACATCATGCAACTGCTCATTGTTTTATAAACAATATCTAACAGAGTTACACAAATTAACTAAGTTTCGGACTGCTGGGGGGAAAACACTCTGCTGCCAGCATCAACCCATCTCGAATCATCTCGAATCATCTCGAATCATCTCGGCCAATCCAATCATAAAGTACACCAGATCCCAGAATTGCCAATCTGCAGAAGCCATGTCACTGAGGGTCACCCATTCAGCGCTGGACACGAACACCAGGAGTAAAAAACAAGGATTTTCACTCGCCTGGAACATTACTGATGCCACTCTCAAGAAATAATAATAACAATAAAAATATGGCTCAAAATGATTAGTTAAGCTGGGGTGAAAAAAACAACTGAAATTCCACTCTGGAGGATTGATCACATAAAGTGTAGATTTTAAATCTGAAACATATTTAGATGCTGAAAATGTTGGAAAAGATTCCATATGTTAGGACTAGGGGCGATATATCAAATATACTTGATGTATCTCAGCTTGTTCCATGTGCAATATATAAAATGACTATATCGCGAGCATCAAGAATAACGTGTTACATTGTTTGGATGAGCCACCGGCATTTCAGCACTCTCCTCTCGGGCTCTCTGCCTCCCACAGACACATACACAGAGCAGGGCTTTTGCAGGCTGCTCCAGGCAGGAAAAAATTCCCCTCCACATTCGATATATTTTTTATTATTTTAAAAAGTATATTTTTGTATATCTAATGTACAAATTGTACATGTATGTTACCCCTAGGTTAATTTAAAGGCCTATGTTTGTTAAATTTGCTGTGTGATTTCAGATGTTCAGTTCATTTTGGCCTGATATTATTTATTTTCTTATGGCACTGGCTTAATGAACAGGCACATCTACATGTAGCACTTTACTTGAAAAATCATTGTTGTACATGTTATTCACCACTTTTCTATGCAGCTGAAATAAATGTCAGACTGACTGAATGACATCTGATATGCAGTTTTTGGAAATTTGACCTATGATTCAGATTTTTTTTGTATGAGAAGAAAAAGAGAGTCACAATAATCAATACTATCGATTACTTGTAGAATTGCAATAAATCAGAATGAAAATACAAATCCCATCTGCACCTAAGTATTGTGATAAAATCGAATTGGAACAAAAGCATATTATCCCAGCTACTATTTTGTTACATTTTGCAACCAGAATTTCATTACAAAAGTACTTTCTTTAACATCCTTATAAACGTATTTCATTAAATGTTATGTTATGTTAAATGTTATTGCAATGTTATTGTTTTTTTTTTGCAAAAATATGCAAGTTGAAATCACAAAGAAGCCATTCCATGCTTCAAATAACAGTATTGGGGGGCCTGAAAACCATAAACTTTGTATGTGAATTTGGGTTGTTTTAGGGGAAAAGCCAGTTCCCTTTTGGGGGTGTGGTGATACTGCAGTAAATTAGCATACCGGATTTCTTTGGCTATTCATGTGCTTTTGTTCCTTTTTTTGGCATATCAGCTGCACGTTAAAAAGGAACCACATGGCTACTTGAGCAGCCGCTCCTGCATTTAAAGTAGGCTAGTACCTGTTACTGCTGTGTGGAAGCTGTGTGTGTTTTCATCATTGAATGAAGAGGGAGCAGCAAAAACGCATTGCAGAAGAACTGAATCAGGGCTGTTATAGCGCAAATCTTTAGCAGTAATTCTTCAAGAAGCCAGATCTTCTGGTCATGCTGACGCCGAATCACTTCTGATTCTGAACCCGAACTAGAGGATGAAACTGAAAAAATCTACAAGAGCAAAATGCTACGGACGAAGAAAGGAGAAGTCTCTCCTCAGGACACAGTCGTGTAGCCGCAAACTTTCTCCTGAGCTTATGTGCAACGTACAGATGGATTCTTTAGTGGCCAAAAGACAGCGGCAGGACATGAGAATGAATGGACACCCTGAGGTGAACAGGCATACACTAGTTACTCCTGAGATGACAACATCCACCAAGAAACCTGCGACGAACTTGTTATCTGATCGGAGGCAATGAAGACTGCAGGAATACTTTTCAGTTTCTTATAGAGTGAGTTTACATTAATGTCCAAGTTATCTACGTTACGTTATCTATGTTACGTACAAAGTCACATACAGGGATTACAAATTGTTTTTCATGCTAGAAACTATCTTTTAATAATCCACTGTGAGTTTCATTAATGGCCAAGTTATCCAGCTAGCTAGCTCAGTATTGTCGTTTTGAAAATGCAATGATACGCACATCGAAACTGTGAGCATCTGCTATTAATTTGAATAACACACCAACCTGATAATGTGAATAATGTGTGAATGACACAGCCATGGGTACATGAATAAAGTATTGACTGTCCTGTGGGCTAACGGATGTCACTGATAGCTAGTCTGGTTGGATTTATGTAAATGTGATGCAAATGAGCAGCCACTGTTACCTGGCTCCCCAGGTAGGTAAGCATCTTTCAGAATCTTTGAGGCTGGATTTCTCACAAAACTAGTTTGAGGAACACCTACATTAAAATGGTCACATCTTCTTCAAATATTTTCAGATTTCCATATGTTAGACATCGTTGGAAAGCTTAGAAAATACACTTTCAGAATCTGTAAATAACTAAAAATGTCCCTCTGGCAGCTTGTTCCTGGTTTTTCCATGGCTGGACACATATAAATCTAGATATATATAGTATATATTGTGTATTGCGATATAACAATAAAATATCGCACTATTATTTAAAGGCTTAATTGTTAAGACAACAGATTTTACACAGATAAATTAAATTTACCATGTAAAGACGCACAGGAAGTCATGCATGCCATAACGCAAAAGAAAACACCAAAACAGAGTTAAAGTTAAAGTAATTTCTAATATGTATGTTACTCTTTTGGTTTGTCTGTTGTACAGTCTGAATTTGTAATTTAGGCAGGGGGTGCCTAAAGGTAAGAGAAGTAGACTTATGACAGGAAGGTTGTAGTTCAGTCCCTGGTCCAGCCAGCTATACCTACTCTTGCAGCTCGATCTCACTCCCAACTTGTCACATAGTGGCGTTGTAAATCACTGATTTCATCACAATACAATATTATATTGATACTTTGGACCTTGGATTTGCCGATAGCACAAAGTCTAAAGTCACTAAATTAGTGTCACCAGTTCAGTATCTGACAAATATCTTCCTTCTGTTCCTGAGAAATGATGTTGAAAAATAACCAGAAAAGTGTTTTGTAACATTATGACGTCACAGACAAGTTTTCTGTGATGACCTCTGAAGGATGGTGACACCTGTTAAAGCTTCAATCAGCACACATTTAATATGAGTAAAAGTATAATTACAATTACAACGAACAAGAGTACAATAAACAAGTACAACATAAATGAAGAGGAGGACAATGACAAACTAAAACGAAGACTACAAATGAGGACAAGTACAACAAAGACGAGCGCTCGAGTCAGCCCTGACAGAGACTAAAAGACTAAACGCAGACTAACTGACACAGAAAACAGAAAGCTGGCTGACACCGATCATTTAGAAAGGCAATAGTATTTATACAATGCTGTGACGTAGATGGAAGGTATCAATTACTAACATGTCAGGTACTAGACTCCTTTTTTTAGGAATGAGGCATGTATTTGTGTTGCTAAATTTACTGGCACTGGTCCAGCTCAGATATTCATGGTCAACTTGCAGGCATTAAGACTTTTCCATATATATAAATAGGTATTTCCTTGAGGTAGACATAGAGTCTTGAACTAACAATGGAAGATGCTAAATCATAAAAATACATACTAACAGATATAAAATGTCAAAACCTCGTCATTTTATCATACAAGACACTTGTGTGAAATTTTAGCGTCAAAATTCTTGAGTTATGGACAAAAACATGTGTTATGAGGTCACGTGACCTTGACTTTGACCACCATATTCTAATCAAAAAAATTCATTTGAAGAAATTCCCTTGCAGCATCATGAAGGTATTATGTTGACAAGAATGGATGGACAGACAGTTGGACTGGCAACCCAAAGACATAATGCCTTCAGCCTAAACTATCGCTGGTGCGGAAGCAGAAAAAGATTTTGTGCTCAGACCCTTTCAGGCAGGGGACACAAGGTTAACGAACTTGGGTCAAATAAATGCTGTTTCGCTTCGACCTTTACTGTCTGGACCTGAGCTGCATCCACACTGCATTACTCACTCTCTTCCACAGCAATGCACGAGTGTGACACAGGAGAGGATGGAAAAGGGATTAAGAGAAAGACACGACCCAGAAGTGTATGGAACAGCTATCATGAGTGAAACAGAACGGAGTAGAGAAAAAAAAGAGAGAGGTGATGAGCTGGTTAAAGGTTAATGGCAGAGCATCTGAGACACAACTGATCCCTCATAATCTTCAGTATGCTGAGTGGAACACAACTTCAGCACAGTGACAAGGCTATTTCTGCAGCTAAGCCTCAGAAGGAAGACCGCGTGTGTGTGTGTGTGTGTGTGTGTGTGTGTGTGTGTGTGTGTGTGTGTGTGTGTGTGTGTGTGTGTGTGTGTGTGTGTGTGTGTGTGTGCATGCATGTGTGTGCGTGTGTGTGAGGCTGCTTGTCATTTAATGTGGGGTACTGAATGTAACCTTGTAAAATATAGGACCTTAAATCTTTTTTATATTCTTCTATATACACAAAGTGCGCACACACACACACACACTAAGAGTGTTTCACATTTTTTGATCAGCACATTGTCACACCTTAAAGAGACAGAGTTATAGCAAATTCACTGTTTACTGCACTCCCTGGTCAAACGCAAACCGTCAGCTAGAAGCAGAATTCCAGCATTATTAGAAGTTTGACTTCATTATGCAGTGCATGATAAGAAAAGGAAATGCACTCAGTGTCGCCATGCGACCTCATCCCTCCCTGTGTCACATGTTCTTTATGGTGTAACAACATTGTTCCAGCAGCTACATACTATCTCCCTCATCTGTTGGCCTTAAAGCAGGAATTGAATGACCAAAGAAGGACAGAGGCAACGTGGAGAACAGCCACAGGGAAGGAGATAACAGGAAGGAGGTGAGGAGATAGAATCAGATGATAGGCAGGGCCACATCCGAACATACACACACGTTTTTTTGGAGATGTGACTGGTGTTTTTAGTTCCTCATAATACTTCAATTACTTTAAGATTAGTGTTCATTTTTTTTCATTTTTTTTCATTTTTTTGTTTATTTTGCGTTGTTGATGGGTTTTTTTGTTACATGTATCAACCTTTGAAACCTGAGCAAACTGGCCTAATTCCTTTGAAAAAAAGGGCAATGGCCAGCTTGAGAGGAAATTACCCAAAAATTATTAAGAAAATAGTAAAAACAAAAAAAGTACAAGACAATTTACAGAAAAAAACAAGTAAATGGCCCGAAAAAAGTATAGTTACAATAATTTCCCTAGCCTTTTTCTTTTTACTTTTTAAAAAAAAACAAAAAAAAAAAAACTAATGTCTTATAATTTGTGCAACATTTCTTACCAAGTTGCTCATTGCCTGTATTTTCATGTTTTTGAGGAGAAAAAAACACTTTTTTTTAGGTTGAAAAACTTACATTCTTGTGAAAGTTGTCTGAAAGCAGTAGAACAAAAGTGATGTCAATCCAGGTTTTAAAGAGTAGTTGTTCTTTTAACTAGTTTCTTGCTCTTTTTTGGGACATATCCTATTTTGTTTATCATTGCCTTCTTCCCATGTTTTTGAGAGTAAAATGACTAAAATGCTGAAGATTTAGGAGGAATTCAGACTGAAATTAAGTTTTTCTCTGCTTCTTAACAGTGAGTCAGGGTTAGCAGTGAACTTGGATACATATCCTAGTTTAATAGTTGTCTCAATTTTTTTTTCAGTTTTAAGTTTTTTTTAAAACTAAACATAAAGAGCCTTTGAGCTTTTGAAATAATGATCAGTAAGTGTGTGCTTGTAAATCAAGCTTTAAACCTGTCAAAAACTCTGCTGGGGAAATTATATTTTGTACAGGTATAGAAATTGTTTGTATTTGTAGAGAAAAAAATTTAAGTAAAATTTTGCACTTGATACAAGCTGTCACCTTAATTTCTGATACTTCTGTTGGCCTAATTGGAATAGTTCAAAGAGAAAAAACATTTTCCCCAAAAATTTACTAAAACGTAATGACCTTTCATCAAATAAAACTGGACTAAAATGTTACGAGTTGTTGCTGACTAGGAGAACTATGAAGAACAAAAATGGCTAAAGTGTGACAATCTTATAAGCACTTTCATGTCAAGACAAAGTGTTAATCAAAATTAGCTGTCAAAATACTGTTTAAGATGTGGCTTCTCATGACAAACTTTTCATTCTGTTTGAATTGTTTGATATAATTACATTTGATTACAACTGGGGCAAAAAATGAGTTTATTCAATACTTGAAAGCAAGTCTGGACTAGCCACACAAAAGTGTTATCTTACACCATGTTTTGGTTTTACAAAAGGAAAGTAGAGCTGGGCTTAAAAATAATATGGTGATATTTTAGGGCTATATCTCGATACACGCTATATACAATGATATTTTTAAATCTTTAAACTCATGTTAACTACTTAAATACATTTTTTTAAAAAGCTGAATAAACTGCAGTTATAATAATGTTAAATAGAGTACAATAAAGTTAAAGTAGCTACTGTCAGACAATAAAGTTGAATACACTGCTGTAATAATAACATAAAGTTAGAACAAAGTACTTTACAATGGAATTTTTAAAAGTATTGTTATAGTTAAATCAAAGGAGGACCCATGGTTCTTTTATTATGATATTATTAAACCTGAGAGGCAATGACGTGCTAGAGCAGTGTCTAACCTGTCTAACTTTTCATATTAAGAAATTGATCTGTTGAACTGTTAAATAGTTTGCTCACACAGGGTTACTTATTTTATTTTTGGGGGGGACTTTAATTTTGTTCTGACTTTATTCTTACTGTTGTATTATTTGTATTTGAAGGAACTCTTTTTTTTCAAATAAAGTATGGAAGCTGTATTATACACTTGTGTGTTGTCACTCTGTTGTGTTGTGATTGACAGGTATATTTATCTTTTAAACTCAACTAAAACACAAGAAACTTGTGCTCCAGAAAAGTATGAGAACTCAATGAAGAACTTCGGGTCACTAATCAGCAATTATGACTTAAATATAAAGGCCAGAGAGCAGTAATAGAAGAGAAAGAAAGAGGAGGCAGAGCGAGGGTGGCAGGTCTGAACGGACTAAAAACCACCCCCGCCGGATCAGGCTGAAAGCTCTGCCAACTTCTCCTCCTCCCCGTCACATGGACGGGGATTTCAACTGAATACAAGAAACTTTTGCTCCAGAAAAGAATAAGCACTCACTAAAGAAAGTAGGGTCACTAATCAGCTATTATGGCTTAAATGTAAAGGTCAGAGAGCAGTGAAGACTAACACGTATTTGGGGTCATCAGGTGGGAACCTCCTTTCATCAGTGTTTCACCTTGTTGGTCCCACAACACCTCCAGGAGGCTAGGCAGTGAACTCTGGGTTGTATAGGAGCAGGGAGAGCTGGCACTAGGGGAGTGACATTGGGACGCCAAACAGCCCGGCCACCTTCAACAAACCCAGGCTCCGTTTATGCGAGCTCCGGGTAGTGGCAGTACCACATGGCAATCACAGATACAAGGCTAAGATAAACAACTACAAAGCTATCACAGATACAAGGCTAAGATAAACTACTACAAAGCTATCACAGATACAAGGCTAAGATAAACTACTACAAAGCTATCACAGATACAAGGCTAAGATAAACTACTACAAAGCTATCACAGATACAAGGCTAAGGCTAAGCTGAGCTAGCTGAGCTAGCTAAGCTAGCTAGGCTGGCTATCAACTGACTATCACAGCCCAAACAGCATTGCCAACTTCAACAGACCCAGGCTCCATTTATGCAAGCTCCAAGTAGTGACTGTGCCGATGCCACTTTCCCTAGCACATGCATCACACTTGCTTATATACTACAACACACATACAAGGCTCAAGCTAAGGGAAATAAGGATTAATTGACAGAATCAACAAACAAACTTACTTTGGTAGCACCATGGTCTCACACAAAGAGAAAAAAAAAAAAAGTCCGGACACACTGCTGGGTGCCCCCCTAAAATGATCAAAGATTCACAGTGCTGCATCATTTGAAACAAACTGCTATTAATTTGGTTACTTTTTTCTTGTGACAGCGGGTGGCCACTGGAATCTATTTGCACTGCCAGAGGAGAAGGCTGCAAACCTTTCAGAGGCCCCTTGCAAGACTATAGGAGTGCTCCTTTAACAGCCAAATCAATGCTTCTGTCATAGTGAAGGCAATATTTTACTAACAATTTATACAAAGATCAGTCGTTTAAAGTTATACATTTTTTACTGACAATTTATACAAAGATCAGTCATTTAAAGCTGCTATGACAGTTTTTTAGGCCATTTTTCGGGCAGTGTTGGGAACATTACTTTCAAAAGTAACTTGTTAGATTCCAAGATTACTGCTATCAAAAAGTAAATTATTTTACAGTGTTACCTACTGGGAAAAATAACTTGTTAAGTCTCACTTATAGTTGATAATAGATACATGCACTCGAACAGATGGAGCGTTCTGTCTGTACTCTGCATTCATTTTGTACGTATTTGTGCATGTTTTCTGAAAGCTTACAGATATGGACGAGACGCAGTAGTACCAGATATCGTCGGTACAGTGTAGAGTAGTTCAAGCAAGATACGACCCTAGGAGAAGACGAAGACATTTTAAAAAATGGTGGAATGGAACAAATCGATAATATAGCAGAAAGAATTCTCCGTCCACATCGTAGTGTATTTAAAGGCCTGTCAGAGCGCCATCTACAACGCTGCCTCAAGGAACAAGGTTTGTTGTGGAGTGAAACTTTTAACTCTCTCGTGCTACTGGCTGAATCTATGCTATCATGAAGTATGCACGTTTAACTGTTGTTACGTAAATACAATGTGTCAAGGTAAACCAGGTTTAAAAGAGTAGGACACCTCGTCCTATTACCAAAACAGAAGTGCACACATGAAATAAATCCTCCTTTTTTAGGTGTCTGAGTACAGTTGTTTTGTGTTTTGGTGTGTGTGTGTGTGTGTGTGTTTGTGTGTGTGTCTATTTTATCTGCCCTACCTTACTGTGAAGTGGCAAAGGAAGGCAGTCCTTCCTTCACTCCCAAGATCTCGTAGATTGGCTCGCCATCCAGGTAACTGGAATCTTTGGAATCTCTGTTTGCCGATGGATGCTCTCTTCACTGGATGCTCCTCTGGGTCCAGGATCAATCCAAAACCTGACCTAAAGACAGGTCACACATGGATATTATATATAGATAGCATATAGCAACAGCATATACATGGAAGTTACAGTTTAGGCTACACCTCACATTAAGCAAGTATTAGTATCATTAGTATAACCTTTGTTTCAATGCACAATTTTAAACTGGCTCTGTTGTAGTGCTCATAATTTAACACTATTCACAACATAAATTGTATTGTTTTAAGGTTAGAGGTAATCCTCATTAATTCACAGTTTACCATCTTCTTCTATAAGGCAAATTATGTCATTTTACTGCAATGACTTTATTATAAACTGCTGGACTTTGTGTGGGAGAACTAAACGCTACTACATGAGTGTAATAATCACTAAATAGAACTAACAGTCATCAAAACTTGTATTAAACTCATTCTTAAATACACACCATGACCTTATAAAAGCCACATTTAACCTTCACTGTATCACATTTTTCCCAGCACCCTAAATGCTAAGATTATTCGCATAGTCTTATGGAGTTTTAAAATTTGATATTTGCCAATATTACAAAGTCTACTACGATACGATTTCGATACGATTTAGGGGCCTGCGTAGATATGGGCCAATATTATCTGCTAATTTAACACAGTCGGTTACAGGAGAAGCTGCCACCCTTTTCCTTGCTTTTGGCCAGAAAAGATAAAATAAACATACACATTACTGTAAATAATTAAAACTGGCTCATTCTGTTTAAAAACGTTTTCTGTAAAGAAAAAATGTTTTCATTTTAATTCGAACCATAACCTTTTTTCCAAAAACTTCAGGGCTGTCTGACTTGAAGACAAAGTATGGCACTTCCGCCATATTGGATGTGGCAGGTCTGCCTCCCTGTAAAAGAATACAGGTAAACATAAAACTGTGAGTTTTCTGAATTAAACGCTATAAAATTAAAAGTCTGTAAATCAAAACAAAACACTGCAACTGACTGTGTATCTGCTTTCTTTTTGAATTTATATACTTCATGACAGAAAATTAGAGACCCTTATTTTATTGTACACAATAACATTGTTGCTGACAGGTCTTACAAATAGCCAAGGGCCATAAACCCTATTCTGCTTCCCTCTTGCTGAGTGATAGGGTTGTTACTGCTTGTGTTGTGTTATGCCACTAATGCTAGCATTAGCATGAGCAATGGAGCCTGCATGGTAAGGTAGTGTTAGCTAACAGATCATTTTAGCTTGCTGTGCAATGCATCTTAACAGTAATCACAACCAGTTGTAAAATATATACTATCAAGGCACAAAATTTAACTAAGGGGATGTCAAATATTTGTTACCTTGTGTTTTGTCCATTAACATGTGTTATCACCTTCATGCACAGTTTCCTGGTCCAACATTCAAACCAGAGCTGGGAGAGTCCAAAGCATTTTTGTAGGGCAGGGGTGGGCAGAATGTACCAACTGTAGTCAGTACAGAGGGGTGTTTTTATTGGTAGGGCAGAAATGCTCTTATGGGGGTCCTGAAAAAGCATGTACTCGTAATATTTCTGTTGGGATACATAGACCAAGTGATAGGTCAATGTGCACAGAAATGCTTTTATATGTAAAGATTTTATATATTGGTGTTTGATTTCAATTAACTGTGATTTGTCTCGTAGGAGGGGCTTCCAGGTAAAGCTGCTCTGCTGGTCAGTGGCAGCAAGTGCTAAAGCCCAAAAGTCAGGGGCCTAGTGTAGTCCTTTATTTTGTCTTGCTGGTGGCTTTGCTTGTCCTTAAACAGCTTCTTGAGTGATATGCAGAAAAGTAAGTACTTTCCATAGCACTTCCCAAGGGCACTGACACACAGGTATGCAAGAGTACAACACACTTTCATCTCCACTCACAGATGCAGTAACACCCCAAGCTGTAACACGCACGTATCCTCACTTGACTCTGACCTTGCTACAGCTGTAAATAGAAACTCCTGACAGTTTCAGTACACAAGTTGATTCTGCTCAACTCTGACTGAATATTATTGTGAGTTATGCAGTAATATTATGAATAACTGTTGTTTTTCTGAAGTGAACACCTATCATGGTTTGAAAGTTGACAGCTTAAATAATACACTGCATTAAGTGAACTTCAGGGCCTTTGAGGACGTGCCTGCGAGCAGGTCTGCGTTTTCCCCTGAGGCTCCTTAAGTTGTTGATTTGAGCAAGATAGGAGGTTTTCATCAACAGGAGATACACTCTGTCTGTGACCAGGAACACACTGATGACTTACAGTGAGCATTACACAATAAAATACAAACCTTTGAGGTCCTTCTCACCAGAGTACGGCAGTATATTACGCCCAAAAAAACATGTTTTTTTTATTTTTTGGACATGATGTTTTTCACACTTTCACAAGATATTTCCATGTTAGTTAGGAGTTAGTTAGTACAAACATCAAAGTATAACAAGAGACTTTATTTGTTACAAGATACTATTTATCTTGTAATAACAAGCTTCTGTTTAAGTAAGGAAATGGTGTAGGGAGAAGGATAAATTGAGGAAGAGGGCTCATATGAGACATGGCGAGATTTTGTTATTATGTAGCGAGGTGGGTCACATTGTGAAAAGTATGCATACTCACTCACATATATACATATGAGTTGCAGGGCACCTTTTGAACTCACCTGAGCAGTTTCTCTGCTAAAATCTTCTTTGTGTCTGCCTTTAAAACACATTCTTATCACAATATCAATAACAAAAAAATGTCGCCATGGCTCAACCAAAGCAGGAAGCAGAACCACATCAAATTATGTAAATGAGACATATTCCTCAATTTATCCTTTTTCGTACATGTTTACATGAGCTTCTCATTGAATCAATAAGGTATCAAATTTTTCTTAACACCAATTAATCATCACCTTTTAACACAAAACATTTCATGTCATAACAAGACAGAAAGTATTTTTTATAACAAGAAAAAGTTTTTCTGTAAAGTCTGTATGACATAAGTGACAGAAAGTTATTTTTTTCTAGCTTGGCAGCAATATGCTTCTGTACCAGATAACATAAAAATTGCAACAAACAAATGAAAAATTCTGCTTGAAAATTGGATAAAACATACCTTGAAGTTTGCATACCAGTGGACGTGAAGAATTTCTTCCTTAACACCCGAGCAAGGTTGGCTTGATTTCTTCAAAAAAATGGGGTAAGAATGCATGAGCATCAAAAGAAAAGACGCAACAAAAATCATTGCAAGAAATTAGATGAAAGAAGTGAAAGAAAATTACCTGAAAATGAGTAGAAACAAAAACACAACAAAAACATTAACAACATCAACAAAAGTTAAAAAACACAAAAAACAAGCAATTGACCTGCAAAAAGAGATAAACAAATTCTAATAATTTAGTAACAACATTTTTAAATAATTCATTATTGTAATTATAAACATGGTTTTATAATTGCTTTTTTTCATTTACCTCCCTAGATGTTTTTCATAGGTTTTAAAAAATATTTTGTAAATTTCTTACAATTTGTGGAACATTTCTTACCGAGGTAGTCTTTGCAATTTTTCCCATATTTTTTAAAGAGACCAATAAAGATTTAAATTCCTGTGAAAAGCATCTGAAAGCTGTACAAGATAAGTGATGTCGCTCAAAAGGCTGATTTGCACTCATTGCTACAATTTTACATGCATAAAGCTGAACAATTAAACCATGATTTCTAAACTCATACATATACGTAGAGAAATGCGCTGAATGGGGGAAAAGGCTTCTGTTGGAGATGTGGCATTAAATGCTTAGAGAATTTAAACACCCTGTCAGATTCAGTGTGTTGACATAGAAACTGAGCAAATAGTAGACTGTGATGGAGAGCTGTGAGAGGTATGAGAGCAGGAGTAGAGGAGAAAAATAGACATGGACTGATGAACTAGCAGTCAGTCAGGCGGTAACAGGCAGCGTTTTGGCAGCTGAAGGCACCGGGGACATAATTTTGATAATTGCAGAGGTGTGTTTGGAGCATGTCATCTGGCACACCTTAGGGTAGCTTCTAATTTCTAGAGTGCTTGCTTGTTTACTCTGCTGTACCTGAGGTATGCCTCCTGTTTTACTATGGCAGCCGACACTTTCCTGTCCTCTTCAGAACATCCCCAGTTCAAGCAAGGACAATCGGCCAAATTAAAAACAAAAATCCATCTGCATTTATATTATTGCATTGTTTTTCTCAGTCATGCAGGACAAAGTCCCTTCTGAATCCAATATTATATGAGTGCTATCTGTTTGTTCTGTCATAGCCACTTAATGTAAGCAAAGTTAAATTACATAAGCCACCAGTCCCCTTCAACTAGAGCAGCACAAAGCAGACAGCCTCCATTATTGGGAAAACTGCATTAAAAGTTCAACTTGGCCAAACAGAAAGCACTGGCAGCAGTTTGTCTGATCTGTTGAATAACAAAGAGATTTGAACAGCTAAGCTGTGATACAACAAAATCACTCTCTGCCTCAGTGAGAGTGTATTTTAATAAGGAACGTTAGCAGGCCCTCACGCATTACAGCGGTCTAAATGAAATAATGAATGGAGTTGACAAAAAGTGAAATTGGCACGGTCCTGAATAATTTTCCCCTCGACTTCCTGTTGAGGCCATGGATGGCATAAAAAGAGCAAAATAAAGTATTCAGGTCCAGCTTTCTGTGTCAATCAGGTTAAACATTATAGAGCCGCCATGGAGTAGACGACAATTCTGCAATATTCTGCAGCCACACAGTGAAAACCATTATAGCAGCATACTCAATTTATGGCCCGCAGGCCAAATCTGACACCTGATAGGATGCCCAGTGGCCCTCCAATTATTCTCTAATTCACAGTAAAATTAAAGTGATTCACAATGGGAAAAGTACATAAAACAGTATCAAATAGAGTTTGGTTATCAAAACAAGTGCCAGTGGAGGATCCCCTGCACCCCCAACAGAGGTCCTAGCTAAATCCCTAATGTCCTAAAATCCTGGAACATCCTAAAATCTAAAATCTAGAAACGTCCTTAAATTCAAGAAACATCTTAAAATCCTAGTAATATCCTAAAATCTGAGAAACATCCTAAAATCCTAGAAACATCCTAAAATCTGAGAACATCCTAAAATCCTAGAAACACCCTAAAATCCGAGAAATATCCTAAAAACCTAGAAACATCCAAAAATATAGGAAACGTCCTAAAATCCGAGAAAGGTCCTAAAAACCTAGAAATGTCCAAACATCTGAGAAATGTCTTTAAACCTTGTAGCATCCAAAAATCCTAGAAATGTCCTAAAGTTAGAGAAAAAAAAACAACCCAGAAATATCATAAAATAATCATAAAAGAATAATCATAAAATGTCCTAAACATCTAAATTCAGAGAAGTGTCCCAAAATCCTAGAAACATCATAAAATCCTAGAAATATCCTATATAATTATTCTAAATCTGAGAAAAGTCCTAAAAACTTAGAATTATACTAAAATCCAAGAAATATCCTAAAATCCTCCAAACATGTTTGGGGCTGCTGCGACTGGCCCTTGGCCCCCAAGCAAAGCAAGCTGAGTATCGCATTATAGGCTGACAATAACTAAAAGGGTTCGACTGGTAATGTTACACAATATTGCTATTTTCTGTAAATCCAATGAAAAGACCAAACCAACAGTGGATGTCTTCTGCAAAAAAGTATTGTGTGTTTATCAAAGTCTGGTATATCTTATGCCTCTGTGCCACTGAGCTGCACTGTTTTCCAAAAAATTATTAAAAATGCATCTGGCCCTTTTTACACAGAGATCACTCCACAAGGCTGCTACACAGTCCCCTTTTTTACAGCCTTTGCATTTTTACATTCACCCTATGCAGACTTTCTTGCTTTTTATACCAAAACTGCTGCCCTAGGCATCAAAAATTGCCATTGCCCGATGTGCCCCATACCGCCACTGAGGGTGCCTCTGTGCATCCGTGTCTGACACTGACCAAGCATCAATTTTCAACGTGTTGGGAAGATAACTTGATGTGAGGGGTCAAGGAACCCCTTGAAAATGTTTTTTCGCTCACCAAAATTTAGCCTTACTTTGAAGCATTATGCCCCAACAAGCCAGCATGACATGGTGAGTGTAAATGTGATTTCTTAGGTCTTCAAATTTCATGATACCTGTATCATCCTGCTTCAGCTTCTGGAGGACAGGAATGTAAGGCGAGGACATGGCATCCCAGGGGACAGGCGGTTCTGATCAATCAAAGCAGAGGACATGCAGTATGAATTCAGGATATGGTCATGAATGTTTCAAGGCTATAATTTGTCTATTAACATGTAAGGCTGCAAAACTCACCCTTCCCTTGGGTTAGATATCAGGAACCAGTGCTGATTGGCTGATAGGAAAGTGAAAGATGCACGGACAGGTTTAAAAGTGAGCGTTTACCTCAGTGAGGAAAAGACACCAGAGGACACTCATTCAGTCTTAAAGAAGGAGTAAAAGACATAACACATAAGTATTAAATCATAAGTCTCCTTCCCTGACTGTGACCCAAACTTGAACACAAGCACTAACCACCCTATTTAAAGCTGAATGATCGTTTGTCTACAGCATCTGTGTCACAATTTCATAAATCACATCGATGGATTTTGACTTCAACAAAACGCCCCAGATTCTAATGACAGATGATTTGAGTCAAACTGTGACACCCTGCTGGCATGAAAAGTCTGCACACTTATGCAGAAATAATACGTTCAGAGCCTTCAGATGTGAGTCTAAGTAATGAATATATACAACACATTCACATCTTAACTCTTTACACACTGACACTTGGACAGAGGCTCTACATGTCAAAATATGACACGCTAGGAACCCTGTGGTGTCACTTCTGGACGCCCAGGGATGTTGTGTCACTTTACCTTTGTTCCATGCATGGCTTCTTTTCTCTTTTTTTTTCAGTGTAAACTTTTTCACAATTTTCACAGGAATTGTTAAGTTTTTCCTCGTAAAATGAATGCAGTTTATATATATATATATATATATATATATATATATATATATATATATATATATATATATATATATATATATATATTTTTTTTTTTTTTTTTTAAATACTGCGCTCTTCCAGTGGAGTACCGTAGCTGTGTTCAGTCTCTTACACTTGTGATCTAGAAATGAATGGTCTGGAGCTCAACTCTGAGGCTGTTCTGTAAGTAATTTCTAATAAAAAACAAATGCAGCTACTTCTAATTAAGCCATATCAGTTTCAGGGTTAGATAGCAACTTTTATTTAGGCCCCACCCACTTATTATTTAAACTCCGCTCATTATCCGCAGATACAGATAATTAAGTTGATTATACAGATATAGATACAGATACCGATAATGGTGTTTCCAGTTGTTAATCACATGTTCAGAACTGTGACTACTCACAACTGACTTAACAGTTGCTTTTTTTTTAACATTCCATAAAAATAAAAAGTCAAAAGTGCAACATCATAGCATAGGACAGAAAAGCAAGGCTTCAGATTTCTGCTTTTGACAGTATTGGTTTACTACTTACTTTGTTACTTTGAAATGGGAATCAGTGTGAACAGTTCAGAAAGTTCCACTGATCTCCCCACCGAGCAGCCAGCCCTCCAATCTATCAGAATTTGTGGAATCAAATAAGACTCAGGTTTATGGATCGACTTCATCTCTGCGCTCAGACTCCACAGAGTCTGACTGACGGCAATTATCAACAGCGGCTGATTTTAGATAAAAGATTCAAGCTGCAGCCTCGTGTGGGTTGAGTTGTTTTAATGTGGCTGGTTTTACCTGTTCAGGAATCGATAGAGAAATATTTCAGGACCGGCTGGTGCTGAAGGAACACAGTTAGAGAGACAGAGAGACAGTGGTTTTTCACAGAGCTCAACTGCAGAGGAGGGCACTGCATCAAATCAATACCAGTATGAAAAACAGTTAATCATCTTCTGTTTGAACATCAAAGTTACTTTGATCGTTATCTAAGAGGATTTCACTATATGTGCTGCAACATTTTTTTGGACTGTTGATTATGTGCTCTTGTTTCACAGCAGCGCCTTCTGTCCCAAATAATGTGAGGTGAGACAAATATCCTCTGACTAGATTTGAATAGCTTGGCAACAGTCCTCTCTCCAGCGAGTTTCACGTGGGAACTCGTTTAATGCAAAATGCCAGTTTATCACTTAATCCAAATCGTTCTGCCATATGAGCAGAGCTTTAGACGCCAGTCCTGCGTTGGAAGGAGCAGCCATATATATAGTTTGCCCAGTTTTGGCGTAGCAAAGACCTCCTCTGATCTCGCTGCTCTGCTCCACCTCTTGTGGCTGGCGTCCCAGAGGGCCCCTGCCAAACACTGGCGAACAAGAATCTCTTGTGTTAATGCCTATCAGTCTCTTGTTTTTCCATGCACTGGTAAAAACTTAAAAACAAAATACAAACTTTTCAGAGCAGCATTTCAAGCCTACAGCCTAATTTTCATCATTTTGGTCGGAGCAAGTAAGCACAGATTTGTATTTGTATATGCACGGCTGCCTGTGCAAAGAGAAAACTTATAAAAGGCTAATGAGAGCAAGATGAGCCCAGAATACTGAAATCATGCAGATAAATTAGGTCCACAATTCAGCACTGCTATATACCATGTTGTGCTATATAATGTTGTGGCAAAGTGAGTAGCATATGTTATTGAAATTAATTCAGCATATTTACATATACTGTGTATAGGAGCTTTGCTTTGCATGTTTTTTTAGCATGATGCTAATTTGAATCAACAAATTGAATTTTAATTGTGTTGTTGTTTACAGTAACACTTATATCTGAGTGGGAGATATGCAGGTCTGCATTTTAATCTGATGGGTGTGCAACCAAAGGACAACAATCTAAGAAACAAGTGAGGTGGCTGGAAGAAATACATGTACGCTATAAAATGTAAATTACTTGTTTTATTTCAGGTTTATATATTTTAATTACTTATAAAATGTAATCCACTTGAGTAAAGTAATTTTAACACTACACAAAAGTAGTTCCATTAATTCAATTCAATCAAATAAAACTAAAATTAAGTTGAGGTAATTATTGTTAATAAATTCCCGTTTTTTGTATTTTGGTTTGTGTTAGAATTACTTGACTCAATTTGAATGATTTTTTCTACGTAATTGAAATACATACACCTGACAAAGTAAAAAATGATTTATTTAATTCAATTAAAAAAAAACTGAGATGAACAGACTCTGAGATGTAGTGTAACTATAGCTAATATAATTTACATCATTTTCTTTGAGTTTATGTAATTACTGTTCCTAAATTCTATGGAAATATTTTTAATATGTTGATAAAACAATTTTGAAACACAGAATTTATTTACAGTAATTACTTAAACATAATTTAGGAAAATAAGGTAAATTCTATGACATATGGCTGCATAAATTCCCAACATCTATTCATCTCCATTTTATTTTATTTAATTACATAAATTGTTTGTTTTTTGTGTGTGTTAGAATTACTTGAGTCAATTTGGTGGATGTTTTTTAATATCTAACTGAAATAAGTAAACTTCACAAATTATCAAATTTATTTAGTTATATATATTTTTTTAATTAAATGAATAGGCTATTTTCGAATAAATATACTTAATTTAATAAAGTTTATGTAATTACTGTTGCTAAATATATGTTTGTTAAAAAATATTTATTGATTAATGTATTTAAAATACATATCATTTATTGACAGTAATTATATAACCTTTATTAAGTGAATATAACATACTTGCAATACATAGAAAGTAATAACAGCACTTACAAAAACTGAATTTAAGTAAATTAAATTCTATGAGATATTGTGTCATAACTTCATATCGAAAATTAATCTTGGTTTTTATTGATTTAACTACATAAATAGTATGTTTTTGGTTTACATTCGAGTTATTTCACTAAATTGGATGGAATTTTTCATCTGTAATTGAAGTAAAACTGACAGAATACCAGATACAGTACAATACACAGCAAACAACAAAAACAAACAACAAAACAAAACAAAAAACTGTTTTGAATGCATTAGCTATCCTTCTATCCTTCCATTTCTGGGTTTGACTGAGAATGTGCTGAGCCAACAGCAGCAACTCTTTTCTTTCTTCTGACTTTAAAATTTAATCCGTAAGTAGCAGCGTCTTAATGTGTTAATCAGACTTATGCTCACAAATTTTACTTTATGGGTTTATTGTTTCTAAACTATTTAGCAGCAGGATGCCTTCAAATGATATCTGAATGCTATTTAAATGCTCACATCATCATCATTTCACAAAGGCTGTTGTTTATTAACCACAAGCGCCTCAGGCGTTCTCTTTTGCTCCTGCTGAGATGTAAGCACTTTCATAATTACTCATAATTAATCATTTAGTTAATTCTTTTGCATAAAAAGGCAGAGCAAATATTGACGCATTAAAGGAGCAGGAACAAAGATGGAGCATAGAACACTGTATGCGGATAAGCCTGTCTAAGAAGTTCTGTTGTTCCATACATATCCTCTCATTTCTATAAAAGATATTCGAGTGATGAATCATGCTGCTTTTTTTGTCATAACAACTCAGACTAATCATTAAAAGCAGAGATGAATGCTGCAAAATAATGTGTCAGCACATCATTAGACACGTTTTCTTCTGATCACGCTCGTGACATCATGCTTCCTGCGTCTCTGCATTCGTTGTTTGTGTGTTCTAAAAGCAGACGGGATATGTTGGGCAGCAACCGCATTTGTCTCCTATTAATGCATGTCACAATAACGTACTGAGCAAGAGCTCATAGTGCAACAAGTTTTGCGTCATTCTCACTGTGCAATTAAGAAATTGTGCATTAAAAAAAAAAAAAGAAATTGTGCATTAAAAATTTCAAATAAAAAAGCTGAAAGCTGTAAATAACCTTTGCTATTGCTTGAGGAGAAGATGAAATTCCTGCTAAAAGAAGAACATGTATATATCCCTAGAGACTTTTTCCCCCTTTCTTTTCTGGCATTGATCCATATTATGGTTGACAATGTAGGGCAGCCAATCAGGGACCATGCTGTAGTTGATAAAGTAATATACAGGTTGATGTTTGCAGTACAATAATGGCAGCTCCTGAAGCAGCGAGTGCTAACTCTAACCTGCTTTGAGTAAACACAGAAATTAGTTAAGATATTGCAGAAATACAGTCAATAACAACAATTAAACAAGGACAAGAGGATGCACTCGTGGAGTTTCTCAGTTTTGCGATATACAGCAGTGCAGAGGCCCAATGAGAAATGGCTAAATATGCTGGAAACGCCAGTGTATTGCAAAAATCTCATAGGGATTGTTGTCGACGAGGTACACGTCATAGCTGTCTTTACGTCCATTGCGTCGCCCGGTGCAAATTGGCATTTATTCGCATCTTTGCATTGACTTTGCAAGTAATTTCACAAAGCAAAATGCTTGCATGACATTCAATGTGAACACACCGTAAGGCTGAATCCAGCCAACCTTCAAAGGAAACCCATTTCAGCTTCTTGCATCTGCTATCTTATTCTATTGGTCACTACCAAAAGCTCGTGAACATAGGTGAGGGTTTGGATGAAGATGGACCAGTGAAGCGACAGCTTTGTCTTCTGACTCTGCTCCCAAAGTGAACTGTTTCCCACAGTAACTTTTTAAACTTGACATTGTTGTGTTAAGCAATACTGAGATACGAGCACACTGGGATGTTCAACACAATTTCTCCCTGCTCCCCTATCCTCCTTTGGTCAGCTTTCTCATTCGAAACATTGTTCTGTGCCTGAGTACACTTGCATATGTACACACTGCCATATACGTGGTGGCGGTATGCTCATCATCAGCAATCTGCCAATACACACAAAGAAGAAGAAGCAACTAACTGCTTCATCAACTAGGCGCATTTGTTCGGTGCGGGGAGTGGACCCGGTGCTGCTTGGATACAAAGGTTTCAGAAGACAGGAGGCGCTGAGGGATTCCTTTACAACTCCACTCGCTGAATGCAACTTTTGGTCATCTGTGAGGTGAGAAACAGACTAGCTGTTGACTAGAATATTTTTTTAATTTCCACAGTGGATTTAAAAAAAAGCATGGACAAGCTGCCTAACCAGTGACAGGCACACACACATAGGATGGCACGGTTACTTTCACACCTGCTGCGGATCGTGCTCGAGTACACATTAATCGTGCCAGAAACCACCTTTTTAAGCTGTCTCCATCACGGTTTGTGTCTTGTGTTCACAAATGAACTGGACTTTGGGTTCAAGTGTACTTGGATCTGGGCCTGGGTTTCTAATGTGACACCACACCAGAACTGGAGTTGTATCCAAGGACCTTTTCTGACCTTATCTCATACTAAATAGGAGACTTCTGCCGTGACTTCATCCTGTCTACATTCATTCAATCACAAGATAGAGTGCAGTGATTGTTGGTAGAGATGGATGCACTAAGTGTGTTAATGTTACAATTTAGTCTTCCTTCAACCTCCTAAATATTGTCTCCGCTATTAGCAGTCTCCAGTGTCAGAGGAGAGTTCACCTCAGTCTCCTGAGGCAGAGTGTTTCTGCAGTGTCTATTCTTCACTCAGAGATTCAATGAGAGGAATGGACATCAATCTCTGATGTCAGGAGGGACATCGGTCGGCTGCAGACACACACCTGAACAAGAAAAGTTGGATTAGTACATTCTAAGAATAAGTTAGAGAAGAAGTTGGGTAAAAAAAAAAAAAAGCCACAGTAGAATTAATTTTAAGTTTTAGTGTTCTTGTCTGTCTCCACATCCCGCATACAGACACCTGAGGGGCTGTCACAGATACTCCAGAGAATCAAGCAATCACTGAAAAAACTTCAAGTGCAACTTCCTTTTCCCTCTAACAATCAAACCACCACGGTCTAATGCGTGTGCTTAAAAATCCAAGCTCAGTTTAATGACTTGTTTTTTTATATATATATTTATATATTATTCCTACAAATACATGGTTTTCAGCACTTTGAAAAACGTTCACTTTCCTCAGTAAACCAAGAAAGCTAGAAATATCCTACAGTGAAAAAAAAGACAAAGACAAACCATCTCTGACAAAAAAAGAAAAGAAAATCACAAAAAAGACATGGAAAATAAACAATCGAAAGAAATTAAAAAACAACATCCTGTACAAACACTATGGCCCAATAATTTAAGAAAATAGTGTCTCTAAAACGTTCATATTGCTTTGTACCTCCACCGATCGGGCACCCTGTGTGACATCACGCAGTTCAGATGGCGACCACAGACGGCGCCATGTCCCAGGGATGCTGATGTCACTCCAGAGGTAACGGGTCGAGCTGCAGCCGGCGGCGTGCAAGCGTTGCCGAAGAGAAACAGTCATGTTTGTGTTGTTTCGTGTGTTCTCTTCTTCTCTGGTTGTTTTGGCAGTAACAATACAAAGACAAGGGATGGTCACACTACTACAGTACTGCACTCCTTATGAAACCAAGGATGTTTTCACTGTTAGTTGTAGTTTTACCATTATTACTCTCTACAGCATTATTACTAGAACTATCACCATCACAGATACACGGTGTGCATCGTGTGTTTGTGTGTGTGGAGGGTTCGTCCGGCTGTGTGCGTGTGTGTGTCTGTGTGTTGCAGTATCAGTGTTCAGTGCTCAGAGCTTGTCTTCTCTGGGGAGAGTCAGTAGCTTGGGGTTGGTGTTTGGCGAGCCTCCGTCCTGTCCCGAACCCTCTCCGACCCCCAGGTCAAAGGAGTCCTTGGAGTCACTGGAGGGCGCCCTCCTCCTCAGGCAGGTGTCCCGGCTGGGCAGAGGAGGGGGCATCCCTAATCCCCCCAGCCCCATGCCCCCGAGCCCACCCAGGGGTAGAGGGTAGAGGCCGGACTGAGGCTCCAGTCCGTCAGGAGGGTCCACGGAGATGCACGGTGGGCTCATCTTCTTCTTGCGTCGGGGCGAGGGCAGCGAGGTCTGAGTGGAGGTCTGGATCTGCAGGCTGTCAGCCTGCGAGACAAAACCGGAGGAGGTGGAGGTGGTGCTGCGCTGAGGGCTGGACTCGACAGAGGAGCACACCTCTACAGAGTGGCGCCGCGGGTCGTCCAGCCAGGAGTAAGGGCGGGGGCGAGGCAGGGGGGTGCTGCGGCCCTGCGTGTCGGCGCTGTGGAACCTCTTGAGCTGCCTCAGACACGGACTCCGGCTCTCCTGGCAGCCCGCGTAGCTCCTGTAATTATCGCCACTGTCCTCTGCTATGACGTCATCGCTGCCAGCCAACCCCGCCTGAGTGATGAGGGACACTTCCTGGTCCACCTTCTCCTGTTGGTGCGGCCTGGCTGGTAAGGGGGGAGGAGGCGATGGGGAGGAAGGGGAGTAGGAGGCGAGGCAGTGCTGGTCGTGAAGCTGGGTGTGCACGCTGCTGGGGCGCGATTTAGGGGAGGCGCCTGGCGTGGCGGGGACCAGGCAGAGAGCGGGCTGCTGATGATGATGGGAGCAGGGGGAGAGAGAGGCGGAAGAGGAAGAGGAGGAGGGGGATGGAGGGAGGCCAAGAGAGGCCATATTCACAAGTCCTTCAGTGCTCTCCCCTCCGTCTGAACACAGGGCCTCCTGAGAATCAGTAGACACCGCAACCTGGAGGACGGGGCATGGAGGGAGAGGGGGAGGGCGGGATTAAATATTTAGGAGAGAAGGGCGATGGGGATGGGGGTAAATGTGCGGTGGAGGAAGGGAGGGGGAGATCGGAGGGATGAGAGGGGGAGACTAGTTAGTGTGAGGTGATGAGGATGAGAAGCAGTAGTTTGGGGTCAAAGTTCACAGTCTGGCCAGCGAGTCCTCAGAGTGCTCTCTGCTCGTCTCCCTGAAGGCAGCGTGGGCTTGAATCCCAATTGCAACAGTCAGCCGTGAATTATAACCCAGAGGTTACACCAGATTACTCAACGGCAGAATTCCGTATTACGATTTGTCAAGATAAGTTGGGTAAACAACCTTTGACATTATTGGATGTGTTCCTTGGTTTTGTGTTATTAATTTACTGCGCGGTGCTTCTGTTAGCCAGTGTTCTGTTTTCACAACTGATGGGAATATTTGTCAAAGCCCTCCTCCACTCTTTAGTGATTATTGTTCTTGCTTCATTTGGATTTCTGCGTGTCGCGGGACTAAATTATGTATGTGTAGAGTTTGTTTTCACATTCATCTGCTACAGGAGAAACGTTTCGCTGTGCTCGCCTTAAAGGTCCAGGTTGTAGGATGTTTTTGGTTTTAGTGCACAGGTTACAGAAGTGACATTTCTCCAGAACTACAGTGGCCGACTTGAACGGTGTATTTGTTTCTTTGCTTGGGGCATAGACTGTTTATAAAGATGGTCATGACAGCTCCCCTGAAGTGCAGCTTAAACATCACAATCACCTCCTTGTGGCTGGCTGCACTACACGTCAGTAAGCCAAAATAAAAACTCAAATCACGCCAAATACATTTCTCCCAAAGATGTTACTGTCAATTAAGGTAGCTCTCATCAGGTAAATGTTTGTTAGAGTGATTTTTTTTTCTGATGAGTTTGGGTTTAATGAGTTATTTAATTTTACAAAAAGGGGATTTTCTGCCATGACTGACAGCTATGTCTGCCAATCCGTGCACTTGCAGTCAACAGCACTGCTCATGATTAGTCAGATGGGTGTTTTCGCAGGAACTCCTCTATTGTGGTGACTGCCGCTGCGCAGAATCTGGCTCCGAAAAACATCGGCAGCAGCCATATCCAGGATGTTTTGGCTTCACTTTTGCATAGCTGGGGTAAGTGGAGACACATTGTCCATCTCTATATACAGTCTATGGTTAAGGTTACTGTAGAAAAAACATGGCCTACTCTGTGGAAGAGGACCTGCTCCCTATGTAGATATAAATGCATTTCCTGAAGAAAATGAGTGTGAATGCTGACATCTGAAATGAATATAAAAGAACTGCTGAATAGCAGAAATAGGAATCAAATTAACTAGAAAGCTAAAATGTTGACTACCCTGCTGAAATCCCCAGAGGCTACAATGTAAAACTGGCAGAACTGGAAGCTGAACTTTTAAGAAGAAGCTGAACTAGCATTCACACTTCACATGGCAGATCATTATGTATTTGCCTTAAAACACATCTTGATGAGACTTTAAAAAGATGTGATGAATGTAAAAAAAAACCTTCCAGAGAATTTTCATTGAAATGCTCCTTAACTTTGTTTGAATTATATAATCCAGACTTGTGTCATTTTCCCTGTAAGTCATGTTTTGCATCAGAGAAGGTTGTGACTGATGTTCATGATATTTCCATGTATTTCTCATCACTAAAGTTTACACTGATTTTCTTTTTGGGCGGAGGGAATCAGCTAATTGAGCGCTGGCTGACACAGTGAACTCTGAGCCACACCACCTGACCCTCTAACCTTTGACGGTTCACACAAAACCCTGTAAACCGACAGCAGTGCAGTGTGTTGTTCAATTTACAACCATATTCTCATCAGTGTTCCCGTCCCGTCATCCTTACCTCTGAACAAAACCGTCTACAGGGTGTGAGGCCAAAAGTCAGAGGGTGAGCATAACATGTAAATACTATAGGAGAGGAAGGGTTAGTCAGCACAATGGTTGCTGAAACTCAAAATAATGACTTGTGGAACTGGGGAAAGGAAATCATAATAATAGTTGAATATAATCGTCTTAAATAAGGTCAATTTAAGTGTCTTGAATTTATAAAAATGATGGTACAAAGCATGCATGAGTTGTTTTGGCACTTTGAGAAATATTTGGACTCATGGGTTCCCCTGCTTGAGCCTGAATGGTGGGACCACAGAGACACCTAGTGGTCCAAGATATCACAATCAGGTCAGACCAATCAGCAGCCACAGCACTACAACGCCAAGTCACAAATAATAACTGGACCATTACTAAGAAATAATCACCCTGTGGCACTTTTTAAAGTAAAGCAGGGTTAAGTGCATTAACTACTGCACTCTGGTGAACAACTATGTACTTTTTAAGCACTAGTCTAGTCAATAGAAAAGTCACAAGTGCTCCATCACAATGGTACTGCGTGTAAAAAATAGCCAAATGCATATGGACAGCACTCGCTGTTCTTTTGCAATCCCCTGAGTTATATAGTTTGTAGTAGTAGTAAGTGCACTGCATTGTTGGTAAATTTCTCAAGCATGTAACATCTTAGTCTGGCATGAATACATTCTATCACACAGCTGCTGAATAATCCACTGATGCAATGCCACAGCTAGCTCCTGCTGCTTTTATAGAAGGATTAATAAACTCAAAGTCCCAGTGAGGTTTCCTCCGGGCAGAGCTACCTGTTAGAGAGTTTAGATGCTTTGTGGCTGATGGTTAGCAGGAGACAAAAATCAAATGAGTGAAAAGGGAAAAGTAAAAAAGGAGGGAAGTCTGTGTTAATCTGTCTGTCTGTTGGGAGATGAACATGGAGTCCAGTGTTTCTGAAAGGCCCAGTGGTAGCTAAAGTCTGCTGTTTGTCGCTGTTTCAGAAACAGGAGTATCTGTGTTTGAGCAGGAGCTCAGGGTCGGGCGGCTTTTGGGCCCAACTGAGCTGAGGTCACAAAGTTAACAGATACAATATGGAAAATGAGTCAGCAGATCAGTAAATAACAGATAGGAATACCAGGAAGAAGGGAAGGAAGGAGGAGGAAAAAACAGTGAAACTGTTTAGAACATGCAGCAAGGAAAGAGATTTATGAAAGCTCTAAACCAGTTTTTCTCTGTAACAAGATCTAAGGGCCACAACTGGGGGAAAAAATTGATGTCAGAAGAATATAGTTGTAGTATTTTTTAGATTAAAGGACCATTGGTATATCAATTACTCACCTTGTGTTACCTTGAAGTCATTAAGAAATTTTTCTTGCACTCCTCCACAAAGAACGAAGGAAATGGAGAAAATCTGTGATGAGCTGAAGTTACAGGTTCCGTGTTTAACAACAGCAAAACCATAAAACAAAACATCCCTAAACAAACTCTCTTACAACTTGAGCAGTTTAATTCAAGTCTCATTTGTTTTTAACTAAAAGTGAAAGTTATCTTTGACTCCACTGATGAAAACAGTAATTTTATGTCACTGAAGATGTGAGCTGCTGCTCTACTGCTGCCTCCATCAGTTTGTTTGTGTTATTGTGTGAATACAAACTAACCCTTCAAAACAACACAGACACACAATAACATAAACAAACTACAGATGGAGGGAGTCGTGGACTGGATAGCTTTTGTCAATGGAGTCTGTTTTTGAAGAGCATAGATCATTTTCAGTTTGGGTTCAGTTCCCTTTAAGAAAGGGCTGTCTGTTTGGGAACATATGACCAGATAAATGAGACTTTGATTATACTGCACGAGTTGTGTAAGAGAGGTATACTTTTGATGTTGTTAAACACGGACCCATTTTACCACAATTTATCAAGAATGTTTTAAATTTTTGGATTCTTCTTTCACTGAGGAGGCATACAACAAAAACAAAGTTTTCTTCATGAATTTAAGGTAACACAAGGTAAATAATTAATATAGAAATGCTTATCTGGGGAGCGGAGTATTCCCTGAAAAGAAAATTAAAGATACATAAAGAATATTTCTCTAAATGTTATTTTACAATTACAACTCTACTTTTATGATAGAATTTTTTTTATCTCATCATTGAAACTAAAATCATGACTCATAACATTAAAACTTTTTCTCAGTATAAAACTTTAATAAAAAAACATTAATTCATTATTTTTTCCCCCCAACAGCAGCCTTAATACTCTCGAGGTTTTCATTTACACCAAACACCTCAGCACTCCAGTTCAGCTTCTTGTCTCTTCTAGGAAGATGCTTTAATCGGTGAAATCACCCTCCGAAGTGTTCGGCATGAATAAAAACTTGTAGAACAACGGGCCTAACTGACACAGAGAGCCACTGAGCTTTCATCACAAACTGCACAGAAACAAACGGGCCATAGATGTGATTTTGGAGAAAAGAGAAAATCTGAAAGAGTGTGATTTAGTCACCTGTCTGCGGAGCGTGCGGCTGAGTGTGTGTGTGCGTCTGGGAGGTGGTAGTCGTGGTATACTCTCCGAGTCTGAGTGGCTGTGGGGGCTGATGGGTCTGAAGAGGTCTGTGGGAACGGTCAGCTGCTGGGAACGCTCCTCTGGTTGTGAACGCACAGAGCTGCTGGAGCCTGCACACAAACAAGCACAGCACTGAATATGGAATAACAGCAGAACAGGTACAGCAGGTGTGTTTGTTCTCAGAGGAAACAACCTGAATCTTCCTGGGTTGATGTCAAACTGCATTATGTTACAAACCAAGGCCTCCAAAGTCCTAATGAGGTGTCACAAATTCCAGACCAAAACAATATATAAGCTCCCAGGCTACAAACTCTTGTCTTAGAAAAAAACATAAACAGTGTCCAGGTGTTTTGTCAGGGAGGGCTGTTATTGTGACATTTATTTGATATACATTACCTGATTGGGACCTGTGGGTGCCCAGTATGTGCTCAGGCCCCTGCGTCTGTGCTAAAAGATGTGCTGGAGCCAGGTTTGTGTTTCCAAAGGGCTGCACGGGGAGGAACATGTAGCTGTCGTTGGGCAGGGAGTGTGTGCGTCCCACCGTAGGCTTCCTGACGCTCAGCAGGTTGTCCTCAAGTGGCTCCCCGGGATCGAGCTGCTCCGGCTGGGAAAGAGAGAAGAGAGTCAGGATTCCTCTGGAGCTGGAATGACTGGGCTACTCTTTAACTCAAGCACTTTCACACTCTTTTCAACACATTCACAAGTTGATATCGTTCTAAGACAATGTGAGCAAAGAGGCGGTTGTCATCAGCATACACAGAGAACAGACAGGATCTTTTGCATGTTGGAGTTGACTGGCACAGAGCTGCCACAGATCACAGAAACAAGACCAAGCTAGGCTGAAATTTCCTTTTTTTTTTTCTTTTGTGCGCAAGTCACTGCGTCTTGTGTCTCCATTTCCCCCCGCAGTCATGTAACTTTAGCCTGCTCCGTGATTGTGTGTCAGCTGGGGCAGTGTCCTGCAGCCATTACAGAACCAGTTCACACTCATCACAGAGCTACTGGAGCTCACTTTGCGCCCCAGTAGCAAACGCACGACAGGTCAGAGAGGAGTGAGAACTACCACGACGACAGGAGACAGTACAAACACGGAAGACGACTGATAGGAAAGGACCACGAGAAAAGACATGGACTCACATGTAAAGCACATAGGAAAAGGACAGAAAACTGAGGAAAAGAAAAAGGAAGGAAAAGAAGGTTACAAAGAGAGAGATAAGAGAAAAATAAGAGTAGAGACAAAGGAGAGAAAACTGCAAACTGGCGGGTGAGGAGGCGTACTACTCTACTGGACTGGACTGGACTGGACTGGAGAGTAACACACATTAGGCTGGAAAGGTGGAATGAGAAAGAGAAGAGAAAGTTGGAGGGCACATGGTTAGATTCACCAGGGTCTTTCAACGCCTCTTGTACACCTCTGCTTCCTCACTCCCACCTTTCTTTGAGTGTACGTCCCAGCACAGTCTAAGTCCTGTGTCGGCCCGGATTCTCTGCTTCTGAGACTGCCAAGGTTACCGTGACCCTCTCTGGGGAAGACACGTGACCATTCGGGAGTGATGGAATCATTAATGAGCCAAAGTGGTTGTTAATTATATTCTGACACCCAGTTGACATTTAATTCATTTTCAATTTAAAGGGAAGATGTCCTTTCAATGACAGAGCCCAGTGGGACAGGACAGCATGAGGAATCTATGGATGAATCCTTGTGAGGATGCATACATAAGCCTCAACGCATGACAACTGACAAATAATGGATGAGGTGGTGACAAAGAACGCTATGATGGAAAGCAGTGGTGTTCCCTCCTGCGAGTCTATTATTTTCCCGAGTGAGACATTTTGGATGCATCATTGTGCTTCCATGAGTGCAGCTAGCTCCATTTGTTTTCCATGCAGCATACAGTAAATAGAGTTGCAATTGTGTGTCTATAATTGGAAACTTCTGTGAAAATAACTTTTTTTTCGTCATATTTGCTTAAACTGTCACTATATTCTGAAAGAAGAACATGAGACAGTCCTTGATAAATATCATTTCGGTGTACTGTTTGGCTGTAAAATGCAAAAGTAACGGCAACTTAAAGGACCAACTTTCTAAATTTACAACTAAACAGTGCACTATAATGTTTCTGAACCCATTTGAGGCGAGAAATATAGGCAATGCAGGTGGGTGATTGATAAAATATTGTATCTATACTATTATAGTATTTAAGATGCCAAGTCATTATTTTTAGATAAGTTACTACTTATTTTGCAAAAAATTACTTATTATTTTGAGATACTGAGTCATCATTTCGTTCTCCCCATGACGGTGTGGCTTTTCTCCGTCCAAAAACCTGCAGGTCAGGTTAACTGTTGACTCTATATTGGCAGTAGGCGTGGCTTTGAGCTCGAATGGTCGTGTGTCTGCATGTGTCATCCTGTGGTAGTGTGGTGATCTGCCCAGAGTGTTCCCAAACTCTCGCCAGGTGTCAGCTAGGATCGACACCAAGATCTCTGCAATGCCAGGTTACTGAATCGGACAATAGACCAAGGCTGTTTAATATTTGGTAGTTTGTTTCAGAGATAGTTTGCTCTGTCTTGACCTATAATATCTCTGCTTTATCAGCATTTAGCTGCAGGGAAATTTTGGCAGTTGGGTGGGTTGACATTATTCTGCTGATCTTTTGTAAGGTCATTGCTTAGATAGATAGACAGTAGATAGACAGATCAACAATCACAGTAACACAGTGTATTACACATTTTACATGTCAGAATTTCCTCTTGCATTGGGGCACTGACTATATGATATGGGGGGCTGAATTTCATGAAAGAATTTTATCAGACCACAAATGAGACAAGAATTTCCTAGCTAGTCTTTTGGATTTTCCTGAACTATTCATTCTAAGTCCTTCACATAGAAATCAGTCCACAGGCTATAACAGGCTACCGGGAAAGTCAAAGCAGGTCTCAGTTTTTAAGTAAGGCTTCAATCCATTCACCCATGGCAAAAAAAAATACTTTATACATGTAAAAAGCTACACACAGAACCTTTTATATGAAAAAAGTTAATTACAGCGGCGCTAATTTTTGTTTCTTTTGTTTCTTGTAGGACTACAGGTGAAAATAAGCTGTTAAGCTAATTTAGCATCCAATTAGTTTCCCCATCAACCTAAATTTGTTACACCCCAGTGTGTGAGAGTAGTGGGGCAACAAGTGGCTTTGAAAGTGCCCTGGGAAAGGAAACACTACAAGATACTGCAGAGGGAAAGAGGAGGCAGAAGGATGAAGAGAGAGAAAGACAGGAACTGTCAGTACATTGCATTCCAGACTGGTTAGAAAGAGGGGGTTAAAATCGTCAGGGGCCGAGTCGTCTGTCAGAGCTAGGGACCAGGATTTCTCAGAGGCCAGAGACAGAGCTTCCATCTCCGCTAGAGGGATCTAGGCAGGAAGAGACAACGGCTGGTGAGCAGAGAAAACAAACGCACACTCCGTGCAACAAACAAAGATAAGGACAATACACACAGATAAGACCTGCAGCTAACAGGAAAATACATGTTTGAAACAACATTTATAAAACTGAAAGTGGAAGACAAGCTGAAATTTAAACCACATGGCCAACCACCTTAAGACTTTTAATCTCCCTATTTTTGTGTTGTGGGGTTACCAAGAGTCATATCATGACAGGGTCCAAACACATACACACACAGCCTGATGAATCTGACAGACTATGTGATGCCAATGAGACCAATCACACTCACTCACAGCAACAAACAAGCCAATAGGATGGGGAATTATACGGTGGCCGATAGGGGCAAACACGCTGCTTCTTATGAAAACATGCAAATAGACAGAACGCGAGCGAATTAAGAAAACATCTTCATCAATTTGAGGACACATGCACAGCAGAGAACACGCTGCAAATATCACAACACAACACATAAAGAAAATGTGCCACAACACATCACAACACAACAAAAGTGTTTCCAGAGGACACCTGATGGTGATGTGTTTGCTTTGGCTGTGGTTTGTGTCTTCCTTTGCTGGAGTTGGCCAGAGCCCTTGAATAGAAATGTCAATTTGCTTGTGTTTTGTCTGTTTGCATGTATTTTCACACGTTGCAGTGTTTGCCCCTGTCAGCCACTGTAGAATCATTTATATTGTATGCACTGTAATGCACAGTCAGATTCAAAATTGCAGAGGCTTGGTGTGAAACAAAACGCCTCTAAGTGCCTGTCCTAGTCTTGATTTAATTCACATTACTGAGCGTGCAGAGTTTGGCGTCAGTCTTGCTTTGTTTAGAAGCTTTGGGCGTCTGTGGCTCCTGTAAGCGGAGCTGCTGTATATTTGGCCTTGTACCTGCTTAACAGGGGAAATGCTTTCTGACAGGCTAATGGGCCATCTGAGCGAGGAGGGGCAAGACCTGAAACTCAATGGAAAACACTTCTGCTAACATATCAGAGTCAGAGAAGAGGCCCATGGCATCTGATAATGACATCTCAGTCCCATTTAAAGCTTTTAGAAGATGGGGTTTTGCAATGCTAATGTAATTGTCCAAAATTTGTCTTCAAATGAGGAAAAGAGGCACCGAGATGCATTATTCAGTGGTGCAGTGATCCATAGCTTATTGATTGAGCCATAACTCTGCAGACTTGTGTGTAAGAGTGTGATCTCTTCTCTTCAGGAATGGTGTGTATAACTGTCTGGCAGAGGACAGATTCACATACATGAACATGCCATGCATTATGTACATAAAGACAGTAACAGAGGAAAACAGTGCTAAACCATGTCACTGAGGCTGCTGAACCAGACCAAAAACCTGCCAAGCATGAATGAATATAAGTGAGTGGAGACGTGAGCGAGGGGATGAGATCATAGCTGAGGCGGGATATGACGCACTGCACTGTGGTGGGCAACAAGGCTGGTTAGAAAGGGGGAAAATATTCAATGTGGAGGAATGCCAGGACGGTAATGGCTGTAGGGCTGCACGATATGTACAAAACATCAAATGCTTTTCCATGAATTTATGAAATGAGGTTCTTAATATATGCAGAGCTGTCTTTGACTGTGCAGGCCAGGAATTCTCTACTCGACAAACTTTATTCATCTTTAAGTAATTTAGTCTGATATTGTGTCATAAAATGTTATTTTCATTAATACATATGGAGAATTCGGCCAACAGTGGTGAGATAATTTCACCTGTTCTCAATAAAATTCAATCATTTCAAGGGTGAACCAAGCTCATCTCCATACTACACTCCCTTAACTTAAAGGGTCAGTTCACCCAAAAATATATATATTTTAAAAAAACACTTAACTACAGCACAATAAACCTTTTTTTCTTTTTGCTTGAAATGAAATATATTTGCGACCTGCCGACCTCTAATCACGTCAGTTAGTGAGGATCATTTCAATCAAAGTGTGATTCTCCCTTTTCAAAGGCCTGATTAGGGCTCCAAGCAAACTTGGGCGGTATAATGGTATTACGTTACACCAGGGTATTAAGAAATCCTGAAGTTATGTTTTTCAATACCGTCATAAATATAGGTGCTCCTCTTTCTATTAAACTTATTTTAGGTAGTGCACAGCATGCACCACCAAAGCTCAGTCTCTGGTCTCTATTGGTAGAACAAACAGCTAAGCTGAAAAACACCCACCCAAACCTAGCTCTAAGAAAATGAGAATGTCTGAAAAATATGCATGATTTTGAAAAGCATAATTTGTACTGATATGATGTTGAGAATTACAACATGTTATTTCTATGGCCTAGAAAAGTTCAGTCAGGATTTGTGAACATGAGCTAGTCTCTCTCAAAGCTAGGACCAGAGACGTCAGTCTCGAACGTGTCATCAAGTTAAGTCTGAAGCTGCTCCATAGACTATGAACAGAACCTGATTTAGTGGACCCACAGAATGTTTTTTTTTTTTATAGCCAAATGAGATTTATTTTGTTGTTGTGATCTCAGTTCTGAAACATACAATGTACCCATACAGACCGAATCACTGTGACATTGTGTTAACAAAAGTCTCTTTTGGGTATATAACTGGCTGGTTATTCTAATAGCAGAGATATGTAATATTAACATACTTGATGATTTCTGTTGTCATTTTCAGCCATGCCAGTAACATACAAAAATGAATAGTTAATTAAGGTGGTGTCATAGTTCATGTTTCTGCTGTGCCTAATTTTTGTACTTTTTTGCATTACTCTCACCTTCGATAAACCAAATCCTCTGGCATGGAAGCTAAGGAAAATACTGCTGTGCATGGGACTTACACTGATAAGTTGTGTTTGGGTGTCTTTTTTGGTGGCTAAAAGCTAACTAATTGAGGCAGTGTTTGCTTGTCGCTGTTTGATTTCATGTATAAGACACAAGGATTTTATGCAAGAGTTATTGTACATAAACATTGTGATTTGATCTATACTCAGAACATTCCCCTGGGTGCTCTCAGTGTCATCTGGAACATCTTTTAACATTCACTGTCTATGGAGCAGCTCCAGACTTTATACTCAATTACATTAGAAGTCTGAGGTTTGGCACTTTCATAGACCATAGGGATAACATGCTGTAATTTCAGAATTAGGCTAATGCCCCCTCTAAAGGGAAAACACATTTTCAGCATGGTCAGTACACCTAAATACAAAATCAATACATCTGAATTACTTCCCTGCAACTCAGAATATTATGTTCACTGGCACGCAGATAATATCCTACAAAAAACAAGACTGACTCAGTTTAACCAGAGGAGGTCAATAAAATTGTGTTTGTGTTGCTCACAGCACTGGAAAATTACATTTAATACACAACATCTCTCTCTCAAGGATCATTGTTTCCTCTGATAATCCACAGAACACTGTGTGGAAGATTTTCATAGGGACTATTTTCTCTGTGGAAAGTAGTTCCAGTGAGTTTGTAGATTATCCAAAGTGATTAGGACATTGTTTATGAGAGGATACGCAGCTGTATAATTTTTAACATATGATTATGAAAATGCTGTGAGCACAACAACAGCCACAACCATGGTTTCATTCACCTTTTTTGCACTGGGAGTGGAGGCATAAATGTTGGAGATATGTTGAAACTTATGACAGACCAGTGAAACTCAACTTACAGCTGGCAGGTCGAATCTGAATCAGGCTCCCCCCGACCATTTACTAACTCATAATAAAAATAAATTTTCAAACTGGGAATTGTTTCTATACATTTAGTACATATAAGGTGTAAAAGTGCAAAAAGAAACAATCTAAAATCCTAGAAATTTCCTTAAGTCCTAGAAACATGTATGAAACTGCTGCGACTGGCCCCTGTCCTCCTGACCTCCTGTCATTTTGCAAAAGTGGTGCCCAGGCAAAGCACATTGAGAATCCCTGGGCTAGTCTATTTATATAGCTTCAAACCACAAGGAAAATTAATTCCTTTTTATTTGGGTGAACTGACCCTTTAAAGGCATAATCCCTTGTTTTTAGAAGGTCTTTGTGTAAAATTGCATTGAAAACAAGAAATATGATTGTATTTAGCCTTGTGCAACGGGAAAAAATACTATCTGTAATCTTTTGTAGATTTATCATTTTGAATTATAATTTGCTTTCTTATGATAACTTGTGCAGCCCTGAACATCAGAAAGAAATTAGACCCGCTTGACGTATGAAATGGAGGAGGTGAGTCAACATTCTGGTGATTATTGACCTTCTTGTCGCTGCTGTGCTTGCTGGGCTTGGGGGGCAGCGCGTAGTAGTGGCAGATAGAGCCGGACAGGTTGTCCATCAAACTCAACTCTCCTTCCATTGAACCCTGGATGACCAGGGAGACCGAGTCAAACTGCGCTCTCCGTTGGACAAACTTAGATAATGCAGAGTGAGAAAAAGAAAAGCAGAGTGAGCAATAGAAGAAATGAGAAAGAGAGGGATGGCAGAAGATATAGAAAAAAGGACAAGAACAGGGGAAAAGAATGACAAAAGACAGAGACACATGAATAAATGTTGAAAGAGTGGAACACAAAGAAAGAAAGGGAAGGAAAAAGACAGTTGATCAGGTAGAAACAAACAAAGAAAAACAAGACAAAAGAAACACATCCAACAAACACCAGAGCTATATTCTGGCTACTCTCCAAACCTGTTTTAACTAATTAACTTAACACTTTAATGTTATGACTGAATATATATACCCTCTTGATAACCAACAACAATCACAGGCTGTCATGTGTTATCATTTAGGTCCACAAGGGGGCACTACAACACCATAGTAGAACTGTCCTTCCACAGGGCAGAGAAGAGATTGCGGCTTAGCCACACATGTTTTAGGAGAGTGGTGGAGGAAGACTGATAACATCTTCGAAGGGAAACACATCAATAGCGAGACCTCTATTTCCTATCCCCACAAAGTTCCCCGCTGTCTGGAAATAGCTGTTGAAGTTAACAACAAGACCCTGTGGTCTAGCTTTCCCATGGCACTGTGACCTGTCTATGACTGGCATGTCCTCCACAGGGACCAACCACACACACACGCACGCACACACGCACGCACACACGCACGCACGCACGCACACACACACACACACACACACACACACACACACACACACACACACACACACACACACACACAGAGGCATGAACAAAAACACAATCTGAAAACCATGCTGATATGGGACAGTATTGGTTACACTGAATAATGCAGTCCATTTTATACAATTGTGGCCTTAATTGTGGATACATCATACATGAATGTAACCACTTATGTTTTGAAATGATGCCAGAATGTGTAGCGAATATGTCCTAATATGGCCACATCCGCTATAGTTTGTAAACATATGGGCTATTGCATGGAGACAGTGAAGAGACATTCCTCCCAAGAAATCCATTACTTCAAATACTATCCATAAAGCTCAGTGTCCCTCAGTAGGGGCCAGAGAGTTAACTAATGGTTTGAACCAGAGTCAGAACTAATGACCGGAGAAGTGGGGGTCATCTGACTGGCCTTACAGCTTTGCCCCCAGCAGGAACTGACCTCAGAGCATCTGTCATGTCATGCAGTATGCTGAGTGGACCATTGAGAATCGAGCAATCTGACCTACACAATATATGAAGGCGTGTCTCTCTTTTACTTGTGTGCAAAAGAGTGTACATCTTATAAACACACTCAGACAGAGCAGCCCGTTCTCATTCCAAAGTCGTCAAATAATGCCGCTTTGTCAGTGGTTTAACACCAAAATCACTGATTTGGCCCTGTTGCAAACTGACGCTGCTGGGCAGTGTCAGTTTGCAACAGGGCCAGACAGTGTTTTGATATGGTGCCGGTCAGCCAGGCGGCAGTGTGATATGTGAACAGATGGAGCCAGTTTATAACGTGGCTCGATGGTACCTGTGGCGGCCATATGATACGCCACTGGACAGCATCAGATTTAAACTCTGCTGATAATGATGTAATATATGGCGCTGGAAAGTCTGTATATAGTGGTGGATGGGTCCAAGAAACCCCAGACTTTTACCCAGGAGCCCACTGCTTGCTTCCTGTATCAATGTAGAGCCAAACTATTATGTTTTTTCTCTAACCACGTTATCGTTGATGTCCTGGGGTTGGTTGCCACATGCTTTTGTTGCCTAAATCTAACTATGTGCTTTTGTTTTCATCACAGCATCAACAGCAGACCCAGGAGGATACTTACCCTGTACGTGAAACCAAAAGTCCACTGACAAAGCAGTGTCATGTGACATCTTGGGATGAGAATGCATTGACTGACATGACTTTCTTAGCAGTGTGATCAAGGCATTTAAAGCTAAGGCATGTAGCTACAGAGTTGAACACTACAGGGTTTTGGCAAGTATCCTCAGGGATATCATAACAAAACAACTAAAAAAGCACACTGTCTAACACACACACACACACACGTACAAACAACACCAAAGAGATTCCTTACCTCTAGTGGGGGATCCAGGCATGAAGGGGGGTCTGCTCTGATGTTTACAGTGTCTCTGGTTATATCAGCAGTGGGTGAGTCCATAGGACCGTCTCTTTCCTGCTCCCTGTCCCCTCCTCCAGTGGACCTCCAGGGTGAACCCCCAGAACTGGATCTGTCCATGCCCAGTGCTAGAGGGGTGAGCTGGGGCGACCTCGTCGCCATTTCCCCCGCTTCCAACTGGCGCTCCAGCTCTAACTCCGCCTCCAGCTCCGCCTCTTCCTTGGCTTCTTTGTTGCTCTCCTCCAGGTGCTTCATCAGGACAGCAATGACCACGTTGACCAGGACAAACTGAGCGGTTAGAACGAAGGAGACAAAGTAGATGGGAGAGACCACAGTGTTGTAGCAGGTGCTGGTGTCCTGGGCGCAGTCCCTTAATGTGTCCTGGAAGAAGCATGAAAACATGACATGAGCATATCAGCTAAAGCTTTTGCAGTAAGCAGTGCTCTACACAAACTAATATCGCTACTGGATGATTCTGCAAAATCCTTAATTACATTCAAAATGGACAACTTTGAATGCCCAGTGGCAATATTTTATTTTTTAAGAGATAGCAGTCAATCAGTCCTGATATGTCTTGACATCTATTGGAAGGTTTGCCATGACATTTTGCACAGATCTTTATGTTGCCCAAAGGCAAAAGCCTGCTGACTTTAGTAATCAGCTTTTCATCTAATGCCAGGTCAAAGTTTCCACTTATCCAGTAAAAATACATCGATATCTATCATACTGATTTATTATTGGCACCAAATTAAGCAACGTCATTAATGGCTCCCTTATGATGTCTCCTATAATGACTTTGATGATATCCTTATTCATGCCACTTCTTTATTTTTTATTAAGGTCATTCAACAATTGTTGGAGGGATTGGCATGAAATTAGGTAAACACATGTATTTCTTCCTCATAGGGCCGAGTATTGCTTAAAAATGATAATACCAGTGCCCTTAAAGTGACACCAATACCAACAGAGTATTTCATTCGATACCTTGGAGTGGTGTGTAGTAAGCCATACTCTTAAACTTTTTGGTGGCATCTTTGCCAGTGAAATACTAACGCTAGACTGTATGGATTGTAGCTGCTGCTGTGGGTATCTGAGCTCCATGCCAGGGACTGCTGTGAGAGTCCACCTGGCATCATACACACAACGCTAACTGTTAGCATCAGGCAACAGCTAATGTTACTTTACAGTAAATAATGTTTTTTTGCGACAGAGTCAAGCCGTTTCGGTGTTTGTTGGGACCTTTTAACAGTTCAGTGTCAGACGTTAGCCGCCACTTCTGTGTTAGGTCGCACAAAACAGGAAAACTTTTTTTTTGCCGGCTGTGGCTGTGGAGATGGCGGCATAAGGAAATTTGCTTATCCAGTGGGAAGTCTGGACGCCCTGGGATCAAAGCACCAGCACAGAAAAGGATGGAATGTAGGAATCATATAACTGGAGATGTTTCAATACTACCTGGTCATGATACCAAGCCCTGCCCCCTCAGAAGGAACTGTAATCACATTAGTGACCCCCTAAATTGTTATCTAGTGCCACCATCTGGTCAAAACTTTAATTTGAGCAAATACAAAAAACCTGACATTCTCATCAGCTTCAGCTGTATGTCATGTATTTGCTAATTAGAAAATATTAGCATGCAAACACCCTAAACTAAGATGATGAACATACATAATGCCTAAAAATCTAAATCAGCTAAACACCATCACTATTATTGTATGCATTTTAGCATGCTGACATTAATATTTAGCCTGTGCAGCCTTACATAGCTCTTTTTGTGGCTGCTGTATCCCTGCATTAATAACTTCAGCCACAGTATGGTTGGGAAAAGATGATGTTGATAGTGCCAAAAGACAAAAAAACAGGTCACAAAGTCAGGTCTCTGTTGTGAAAGTAATGCACTACATCCATCAACACGACCTCCACACTCTTACTTTCTGCTTCACCACATAAAGGGCACAACACTACTTCTGGCACTGAATGTTGGCAGGGGACTGTGCTGCACAATTGTCCAAAATCAACATGTATTTTTAAGGGACTGAAACAGACACAAAGATAATAGACAAACAACCATAAAAATTATACATTATATTGAGGTAACTTGCAGTGTATCTGCCACTGTTTTGTCTTCGAGCTAAAATGTGAGCAAATCTAGTGCTAAAAGAATACAACAGCTAACATTTACTACCAACTGTTATTGGTAGTACAGAAGATCTACAACCAGCAAAATTTCAGGGTGGACACAGAAGATAAGTAGCACCAATTCAGTATCTGACCAAATGTCTTCCTTGCTGTTCCCTAAATATAAAGTTGAGTGATGACTAGAAAAGGGTTTGCAGAACACTATGATATCACAGCTGGCCTTTTGACCTGTTGGATAGAAATGTCAGCACCTCATCACTATGTCCTATAAGACATGTGTTAAATTTTAGCATATGAATTTTTAAGTTTTTTTATGAGGCCACAGTGATTTCTCAACCATCAAATTCTAATTAGTACATTGTTTCGTCCAAGTGGATGCTTGAGTCAAATTTTAGGAAACTCCCTTAAGGCTTTCTTCGGATATTGCATTCATAAGAATGAGATGGATGCAAGTTCACAGTTACCCATACCTTTAACCACCAGATTCTCATAAGTTCATTGTTGAGTCCAAGTGGATGTCTGTGTCAAATCTGAAAAAATCTCTCAAGGCATTCTTGAGATATGACATTCACTAGAATGAAAAGGATGCAAATTCACAGTGACCTTGACCTACGACCATCAAAATGTAATAATTTCATCATTGTGTTAAAGTGGATATTTGTTCTAAATGTGAAAGAATTCCCTACAGGTGTTCTTGAGATATCACCCTCACAAGAACAAGACACACAAGGTCACTGTGACCTTGACCTTTGACCCATGATCCCCAAAATCTTATTAATTCATCCATGAGTCCAATTGGATGATTAAATTTGAATAAATTCACTCATGGCATTCTTAAGATATCATGTTCATGTTCATGAGATGTCCGTATGGACAACCCGAAAACATGCCTTGCTTTTGGCCATCGCTATTGCCAGTGTGGAGGTGCAAAAAAGGCCAACACATCACCACTAAATCTGCCCTTGTTTCCTGCTGAAATACAAAAGAATGAAAGTGCAATATGTGTATGTATGTCTATGTCAGTGTTAGTTTCACCTTCATTATGCCATTCCAGTTGTCTCCAGTGGAAACTCTGAAGAGCAGCAGAAATGCCATCCCAAAGTTTTTGAACGTAGCATAGCGGCCCAGACCCTCACATGGGTGGAGTTCATCACAGACTGGGGAGACAAGGAGGAGTAAGGGGGGGATGCAAAAGGAGAGTCCCAGCCAAACAGTAAAGTAGAGACACAGAGATAAAAAGTTGTAACAACACAATGTTAATAACTGTAAAAGTATTTTATTATGCTCTAAGCTACCAGCTACTATTTGAAAAAGGGAAATCAATATGGCATTTCAACAAAGGGTTTTTAGAAAGCAATTAACATCAGATAGATTAAACCCACAGAGGAGTGAATTAAACACTCGGTGTAAGCCTGCATGCCTGAGTGGTATGTATGTGTGTGAATCATTGTGTGGTGTGCCTGACTGCCTGAGTGTGTTCTTACTCAAGTCACCAAACAGCTCCACTCCCAGTGCTGCAAAGATAAAGAAGAGGAGCATGAAGAGGAGACCCAGATTCCCCACCTGCAGGGAGACAACAGGAAGAGAGAGGGATTAGTCAGAGGAGAGAAATTCCTGGCAAAATAAACCAATAATGAGAGACAACAAACAGCTCATTCCAGTGAGAAAATGAATGGAGGGTCATGAGGAAGCAGCCAAGAGAAAATAGAAGATATGGCCACTGACCATTCGCTAAACCCCAACCAAACAGCGATCGTCCAATTATAGCCTAGCAACCGTAACTAAGCACGGCAGGCCTTTCAAGCTTTGGATTTCCTTGTGCGTTGAGGCAGTGTGCATGGGGCTGTAGTAAGAGATACTTCATATTTAAATAGTTTAGATGATGGTGTCTTTCTTTACACCCTTTCCAAGTCCAAAAAACAAATGTAAGGAATGGATTTAACAATGTGTTTATCTGGTGTAACATAAGCAGAAAATGTTAGCATATCTGGCAAACCAGCCAAGATGTAGTAACTAAGCTTTCCTGAACATTTCATACCACATTATTTGGTGGATTTTGAGGGGAAAAAAAGTATTTTGACAACTAGCACATCCAAGGTGTGGTATTCGACCAATGTGTGGAAGCCTGTCGAGGAAGACACTACAATGTCGACTAACGTTAGCAGTTCTGTCCTGCTCTGCTACATTTGGGGGAGTTTAAACTGGAGCAGCTGTAGCTAATCTCAAGTTAACAGTCCATCTGTTATATGGAACTACACTTCAGATCTGTCGGTTGGTTGGTTAGTCAATGTGCTCTTGTCTGACGAAGTTCACATGGGTCTTACAATTGCAGGTGTTACTTTAATATGGTCGTGTGTCCACCAAAGCCTTTTTTCCCCAGCTGAAAACGACAGTTGTTGCTCAGTATTTGTATTTGTCCTCTGTGATAGATGGTTGGTTAATAGTTTTTCCCCCTCGGATGCAGCGGTATAGAGATTTTTTTTTCTTTTTTAAAGTTTATTTTGAGCTTTTATTGCCTTTAATTAACAGGACAGTGTGAGTGTGAAGGGGGGGGGGGTGCAGCAAAGGGCTGAGGCTGGATTCGAACCCGACACAGCCTCTGTACATGAGGCGCCGCTCTATCCACTGAGCCAACAGGTGCCCCGTATTACGAGATATTTAATGTTAGTAATGTTATGTTACATTAGTCCCATACCCAGCCCCAGATTAAACTGCTATAGTTTCCAGTATGTCAAACTTTTCTCATCATTCCTGCTCAATGCTTAGTGGTCAGTCTGACTGGTGCACACAGCTCAGGTGGAAAACCATTACAGTGCAGAGGCATTGTAAACAATTTAGGGTACGGTATCTTGCCCAATGGTAATCGGACATGCTGGAGGAGCTGAGATATGAACCACCAATTTTCCGACTAGTGGACGACCTGCTCTACCATCTGAGCCACAGTCACCCCAACAAAGGAAAGCTGAAGTGACACAAGTTGATTATTTAAGATTCTTATATGTCCCTTTGATGAGTAAAAAATATGTTCCATTTGTTGCATATATGCTCAGTAAAGCTTTGTCTTCACTGTCGGTTCAGTTGTGCATGTTTTCTTCCTTGTTTTTCGTTTTGAGCTGTTTTGGTTTTATGTTGTCTGTCGTTTACGTGGCCAAGAGGTTTTTGAAAAAAGGCAGATTTTGGTGCTGTGTTGGCTCACGTGTTATAGTAATCCCTGTACACTTATGTCACTCAAGGTTGCTCTTCTGCTGGGAGAGTACCTGTTTGAAATAGGAGCTAAAGAAAAGTCCCTTAAATCAGCGTCCTAAAACTATGATCATTCCTATTTTTCATGGTGCATTCCCAATAAAAATGGTTATAAGTTTATCCAGTCTGAAAACACCAAAAGAAGGTGTTTTCAATTGACTCTTGAATCGGCTTCGAAAAGAGAAACTGCTTTTGTGTATGTCTGTCTGGAATCAAGGGCTCATTGATCAGAAATTGCTGAGACTTTCAGGCGTTTAATCTGCCACTATTATCACTCTAAATTGCATATGTGCCTTGCATGAATGCTGTTAAAGAGTGACTGACACAAAGGAATGAAAGCAACAAATTCTGGGTAAAAATATGAGGTGCTTTAATACTGCAGCTGATCCTGGACAAGAGTAAAAGAGATAATAGTGACGAACAGCTTTGATAGAGAGGTGGGTTTAGGTAATGAAAAGCTTTAGGATTTGTGTCTGCTGCTACTGTCAATGCTAATCAGCATGTGGCAACCTGCTCACACTCCCACCATCCTTTATTATCAGATTTATTAATCATGAACACTTTTGACAAGCTCTAGGAGGAATTAGCCTGGAACAACACTCACTCTCTCTCTGAATGACAGAGGTAGTATCAAAGGACGCTGTGAACACAGGACTGCTTTTTATCTCAATCCAAACACTGCAGAAGTTGTTCTAATTTACCAACTCCAATCCACCCACCATCGCTCAAAACAAAACCTGAAGCCACATTCTCTTCCCGATCTCTGCAGGGGGTGGATATGCAAATAAGGGTCTCTAGAGTTGTTAAAAAGCTCATGGGAAACAACGTCGCCCTGAATAAGAAGACTATGTACCAAAAAAAGAAATGCTTCTGGGATGTAATTTTAGGGACAGCTTCTGTGGGACGTTGTGGGAAATGAAAAGCCAATGGAGAGAAATAAGGATGAGGAAAAGAAAAGAGAATTCAGAGGCTTTGGTGGATGTTTTTTTAACACAATTGACTGTGTACCTGCGGCAGGGCTTGCATAACGGTGTCCAGCAAAGCTCTCATCCCCACCGCCATCTTCAAGAGCTTCAACACTGTGGGGACACACACACAAACACACACACTGAAAATGAAAGATTGTCTTAGCAATATTAAAATTGTTCAGTCTTACATAACAGAACAGGGACTTGAGCCATCACGCCTTCACTGAAATTGAAGGGCTCAACGTCTTCCGGTAGTGTGGTCACAGATTTCCTTTTATTGAACAGCATTACGCTTTTACATAGCCTGATTGAGGTCATATCTTTCTGATTGGGGTTGCAGTTTGACGAGGTCACTTATATGGTGAAGGGTTACCAATGGAACTACAAAAAGACTGACAGATAATGCATAATAATGAGTGGATAAATAGAGATACACCAAAAGTGGTGCTTTTTCTTGCCCTCGGCCAGTGACTTCCAGGAGTCTCAACTAGCTGCCAAGCAAGCTCACAGTGATGACAAAACTCCAGAAAGTCACTGACCTTGATGAAAAGTAGCAATTCTTAGCAAACCTACAAAGATTTTTGGTTTAACATACACAAGCAGGTTAAAAAAACAAGTTTAAAGCTCAGTTTTTAAACATTTGCTTAGAGGCAGGTAAGCTGTTTCTCCACGTCCAGTCTTCGTGCTAAGCTATGCTAATCGACTTTACCCTTTTCATCACCATACAGAGATATTTTTCACTTTCCATACAGGGAGAGTAGTAACGATTTTCTTGTGTAACTCTTGACTCAGGATTCCCACACGTTTTCATGGACAAAATGTGAAACATGGAAAGAAAATGAAGGAAAGTCTGTGACAGTAAGCAAAGGGTCACACATTGATGCAGATTTGAGCTACGTTACATCAGCAGCTACAGAAAATAAATATGATGTTACGTTACATTACTTGTAGTGATGCATGATAATATCGGCGTGTCATCTGTATCGGCAGATGATTTGCACAAAAGGATAATAAAAAAAGTATATACTAAAAATTCAGACAGCTATTGTTAGGCAGCTTAAGTAGAATCAAAGTTGTTAAATAGGAATACAAAATAAAACGTTCAGCTTTAACAGAAAATGTAACTGGTACATCAATGCTGGCGTCGCAAAAATGTGATAAAATGTGATCACAATAGAGCCAACGTGTAAATGATACAGACTGAACAGGGAACATGAGATGCATGTAGATGCCAGATAGAAAATGAGCCAACAATTGGACCCTGCCAAACACACACACACACACACACACACACACACACACACACACACACACACACACACACGAGCATGTGTTTGTGTCAGTGCCTTCTGTGTGACAGTAATCAATAGCGACTTCCATGCTACTTCTTTTATTACACGTTCAGTAATCAGACAGAACAGATGAGTTTCCCTCCTGTCTGTCTTATCTCCTCTTTCTGTCGGGTCTCCTCTTCCTCTTTCTCCTGTTTCCTCCCCTCCAACCTTCTCTTATCTTTAATTACCTGGACAGTAATCAGGCCGAAGCACGCAGGCAGGTTTGCTCTCCCGTTCCTTCTCTTTCCTCCTGCCAAATCCATCCCATCTCTTTAACTGCCCCTTCCTAATTCTGAACCTCCTCCACCTGATTCCACCATTCTCTCTCACCCACGACCTACCTTTCCTCCGTCATTTATTTCCTCCCCATTCACTTTATCTCAACATCAACTTCTCCTCCTTCCAACTTCTTTCTGTCTTCTTCTAATCTATTTTCAGGTCAGAAGTTATTCATCATCCCTGCCTCCTCCTTTTATTTCTCCCCTCTTCCCTCTCTGCTCGTTTATTCCCTCCATACCTAGACTCAGTTTCTCGCAGCTTAATTCACTTAGTGTCATAATGTGTCTTGACTCTCCTCCACCCTTGGCTATCTTTCCTCATCTCTCCCATTTCTCAGTCTTTGTGTCTGTATTGTAACTCTCCTGTTCCCTCTCGGCGCTGTGTTTGCCAGCTCACTGTACCATCTGGTCGACTCACACCCTGCCTGAACCCCGCTGAGACCCGCCATGCAAAGATGATAAAGAGGGGAGTCCCAGGGATGTGGCTGTTTTACAAGGCAGCTTAAAAGAGCAGCACCGTGAAATAAAGAAACTGTGTGTGTATGTGTCTGTAAGGAGGTGAGTCAGGGATGGATGGATGAATATATGGATGGAACGAAGGATGGATGGAAGGAAGGAAGGAAGGAAGGAAGGGTGGATGATGGATAGATGGATGAACAGAAGGAAAGAAGGAAGGATGGATGGATGGATGGATGAACATGGATGGATGAAAGGAAGGAAGGATGAATGGATAGATGGATGGATGAATGGATAGAGAGGCAGGCCGTTCACACCTCGAGCGATCCTCAGCACTCTCATGATGCGGATAATGGTGGGGTTGATGGGCAGTGAAGCTTTGCCGTCAATCTCCTCCAGAGTGATGCCCATGATGGACAGCAGCACGATGGCCAGATCCAGCAGGTTCCACCTACACACACAAAGACACATGCACACACACAAACACACTCATCAGTCTTTACCACTGACTCTGATCACTTTTCTTCTCTGAAAAACTGATAGTTGTTCGTTAGCTTTAGTGTAGAAATATGAACTTGAGTCAAATGACGTTGAACTCGAGTCAGAAATCTGATCACTTTAGACTTGACAGAATCAACAAGACTTACAACTCAATTTAGGCTTCCAAACAAATGATCTGTGACCTCCCAGAAGCCCTTGCTCCTAAGAAACCAGATCTTCAATCATTTCAACTCAATATAGCAGATGTGTTTCAGCACCTGCCATTCTCAGCTCGCATCACCAGTGAAGGGACACAAAAAGGTTTGGGTTAACACCTGTGCTGACATCTGCCAATATGACATTTTATGCACTAATTTTAGCTCTTGGTTTTAAGAGCTTGTGTAAATCTTGTGTACATTTTTTACTACTTATGTTACTGTAGGAGCTCATTACTTAAAGAACTTTACCAAAGCATGAGGTAAACATTGTTTACCTAGGTGTTAAAAAGATTTTTTTTTTTAAGAGTTTTTTTTTTTTGATGAATGAATGAAACGAACTGATGATCAAATTATGGAGAACCTAAGTAAGCTGACGATGTGTAGCGTTACCACATTAACAAAAGTTTTAATTTATATAATTTTTTGCGATGTCTGAAGCTAAATAACATAAGCTGGGAAGTTTTCAACCTGTTGGGCTTCAAAAGATTTTATGCATCCAAAGAACTTCCAATCAAATAATTTTCTTGGCGGCATCAATAGAAACATGACCCAGCATCTCATTGAGACTGGCATTAACAACAAGGTGTGGCTACACATTTTGACAGAAATGTGTAGCCACACCTTGTTGTTAAAGTCTGTATAATTAGGACTCAGCTTTAAATTGAAATTTTACAGATTGTGTAATACTGCATGCCTATCTGTTCTCATAACCCATCTTGTTTTTGGTTTGGTTAATTTATAACAGAAATACAATTGTAAAGTACAAGATATTGGACTTTTGTCAGTAACTGAATGATGTATTTCATCAGGCGTCTCTACAGCCGTATAATCTTTTATTGACTTCATCTGTTTTGTTACTGCACATGCCTGCTCAATCAGAGCAACAAACACAGAAGCTGTGTGTTAAGCTACAATATATTTTGGTGAATAAATGTCTGTTTGAAACACACTAATCACATGGAAGGACAACGATAAAGAGCTGCATGAGCGGTTTGATTGACTGATCTTGAAACTTTTTCAGCAATAAAAACTTGTCACTAGAATTCAACATAACTGACAGGAACCAAAGCCGCCGACAGCTGTGGTGTGAAGGAGCGAACAGCAAACTTTTTACAAGCTTCCAAGCCTACAGGGGTGACTGTTTGACACACACAGTTAAGTAATCACATAAACTTTAAATTTAGAGAGTATTTAAGCTGGATGCATGGGAGCGTGCAAACCACTTCAGGGTTATGAGGCAGATTAAAAAGGCAGCAATTGTATCATTTCATTTTAGTGTATCCTAACGATAGATCAGAAGTCAGCTGGCTACTTTCTTTCCAAGGTACTGCAACTTGAGATCAAAGTGTTGGGACCGAACCTCATTTTCCAGCCTCTGCACTATAAATGAGCACTGAACAAAATGTTTGGAACACAATTAGAGGTTAGAAAGTCAGTGGTGGGTGGTCGCACTGATCAGGTTTGAGCAGGTTTCAGAGTCCACTTTGGAGTTTATCTCCTTTAGATACTCAAAGTGAATCAACACAAGAAAAATCAACTTACAATCTAATGAGATTGTCAAATGAGTCGGGGGGGGGGGGTCTTGGCTGAATGTTGTGTTTATGTGTACCTGTGTGTAAATGTATGTGTAATGAAGTAATATCACACTGGACTACTGCCAACTGCAAAAAGCATAATTGTCTACTCTGGCAAAGAAAACGGACATCATGGAGCCCTTGGTGGTCAGCACTAGTCCAAAAACATGATGCTTTCACTGAGGAGTGTGTTTTAGTGTGTATTCATGTGCATGTGATGTGTGGTAGTTAGTATATTTGCACTGTTGTGATTGTGTTATTGTGTGGTTTTCAGCGGGGAGCCAGGGATTTCAAAGCTATGAAATCATCTAAGGCAGCTTGTTTTATGGGTGTTTAACGAGGCCGTTTGTATTCATACTGCCCTCGCTGAGAACCATCCACTGGAGCACCTTCGAAAAAGCTCATTTGAGCTCTATGAATGCTGCCTCACATTTTCCACATGAGTCAGAGGTTAAAGAACGGTACCTTTAACGACCGCTTTATTACAATATCACGTCCACGAAAATTGTCAAAACCCCAAAGTGGGAGCTAAATGTTTATTCATGATTTCTCTCTGATCTGTGTCTGAGATGTCTGATTAAGGTCACTTTGGGAAGTGCGGTAGTAAAATTAAATACTGACTTGTCCTTGAAGAAGCGTCTCAAGCCGAAGGCCACCAGCTTGAAGACGGACTCCAGCACAAAGATGAGGGTGAAGATGTAGTTGCAGATCTCCAATGCCTTATCCAACTCCTGAGGATGTCAGGGAGAGAAATATTAAAGATTAACAACCTGCACAGGATCAATGTTAACAAGTCAGTAAACCTAGCTTTAAATATTCTATTGTGTTAGCAGAGTGAGCTGCGGGTTTCATTGCTACTCATTTAATAAAATGTGCACAGCACTGAAAAGCAATGAAATGATCTCACCCTATTGCTTTTTTTTTACTTTTTAAAAGGAAAACCATTTTTCACTGGTACTCAGTTACACTAACTGGTGTATAAATATACAATTTGTCCTGCATTCAGAGTCTTCAGGGTCCATATTGTAAACTCTTTTCTTCTCCAAAATTAGCCCTTCCATTAATAGATCACTCACATCGCCTTGCGCTCCTCCCTCCCTCATTCTTCATGAAAAGGCCATCAGAATCAAAGTGTCCATTTTTGCCTGTGGGAGAACTCACAGTGCCCATCTGCATGTAAAAACTGACCTTTAGCAGTGAGATGTGGAGAGAACTGGTTTTCTACTGGGATTTCACTCAGTCCTCACTGGTGGCAATTCATCTTCCCACAGCTGGTTCCAGTTTCTGAGACATCCCCTTACTCCATGAATTTCTATCCTACCCAACAGCCCCATCTACATCACAACCCTATATAGCAGTCATGTCCAAAATCCAGCCTGGGGCCAATTGTGTAACAGTTGGTGTAAGACTGATGCAGTATAAACAAACTGCATTGTATCCATCACACCAAACGTAGATGTCCTTTTGTCCGATATGTGACTGCACTGAGGGACCGAACTCTAGGACAAAATTGCAATTATTTTTCAAAGGCAGGTTTGAACATTTGAAGCAAAAAGCTCATCATTACCCCACCTCCCTCCCCCGAGATCTGACCTTGGGCTGCTGATAGTGCTCCATGGACATGGTGATGACGTTGAGCCCTATGACGATGGTGATGAAAAGGTCCAGGTGGGGGCTGGTGCACATCTTGTGGATCATCCGGCGAATGGGGGAGTAATCGGAGTAGTAGGGCTTACTCTGAGCTTCTGTTGGAAGTGGGAGGTAGTGGGGGGGAGGGGGGCAGGGAGTTGGGGGAGGAGGAGGGGGAGGGGAGGGGGGTGTTCAAAAAGTGAGATAGGAGGTAATATACTGGAATACTGTACAGTTGACCAGCTGTGTTGAGGAGTAGAGCATCCAAAACTGCTTTAAAAAAAAGTGGTTAGTTAAACACGACAACACCCTCCTGCCACTCAAGATGGTTGATTCACATTACGAAAAAGAGATATGTAAGGAGAGACGTGAAGAGATTAAGGAGGGCAGATCAGATAATGGGCAGAGAGGGAGAGAGAGTCCAGCCAAGCTCTCCTGTGGTCTGCAGTCACGACTAATCAAATCAAATCTGTCCTCTGATCAACAATTGTTTAAATGAACTCTCCCCTGAGTGAGTGCAATGGGAGATAAACAGCATTTTTCAGTGTGAGTGTGTGTGTGTGTGCATGCCAGACACAGATATTTCGTTGTGGAGATTTGGCCATTTCTCCCTCTGTCTCTCTGATCGTCATGTGACTCAGCCTCACTGTATTTCTTTCACGTCTCTCCTCTCAAAAAAGGAATGTAGGAGAAAAAGTTTTCCACACTCGTCCATCACTCTGTTCCCTCCATCCACAGAGGATGGATGGACGGATGGGCTGGGAGTTAGGATGAGGAGGAGAGAGGAGGCTCGCGCTATCTATCACCTTATCGCTCCATCAGTGAAGGAGAGGCTCTAGGTCACACAGGAGAGGGAGCACACACATGTCACACACTCAAAAGGCAAACGTCCTTTGGGTGCCGTGAGCTCCCCCTCTCTGTCCAATTAGCCCTGGTGAGCTGCTGCGGCTGCAGCTGTGCAGGGCTGGAACCATTCCCTCGAGTGTGTATGTGTGTGTGTGCAGCTCATGGTGTGTGCCTTGTGGATACCCTATCATATTGGAGAACCCCCCCCACCACCATAAATCAGGGAATAAGACAGGAAAGCTGAGTAAGCAGAGTCCGTAAGGAGAATGCCCATCGAACCATCCCTGAAGTTAAATACATATTTGCATCTTATGGGACTGAAATTCATCACTTCAGATAAACCCTACCAGGTTCACAGTCACTATTAATGAAGAGTGCAAAATACCACAAGTTGGTTAAATTTCAGTAGCATTCTCAATTTGGGAAAAGTACCCTCACATTATTGTCTAATGCCTCAGTTTTAATATGGGACATAAGATTTTTAACAAAAGTTTGACAGATGTTATCATTTATCAGGCATTGATATAAAAATGCTAACTAGTTCCAGGGTTTTTGGGTTGTGACTCTTGCTAGGGACTAGAAGTTTGCCATTTTAATAGTTTTTGGCGTTTTTTTATTTTTATTTTTTTAAACTAGCACCTTCCACACTGCCTGTTCAAGGTGAGAATATCGTGCCTTTATGCTGCCTTACTGTTCTATATTAAAGGTTCAATCCATAATGGGGAACCAGAGTTGTCTTTTGATTCAGCTAGCAACAGAGAAAGTAACGGCAGAAATACGGTCTGTGTAAAGGCCCTGACACACCAATCACACCTCAGTCAATCTTGGGCCGTCAGTGAGCTGCCGTCGCCCCAGTCGCTGTCTCACAGTGTTGGCTGACAATTACAGACAACATCTGTCTGCTGGTACGGAGGGTTATTTCCTCTTATGCAAATGCCGTATGTACATACTGGCTGGCTCTCGGTTTGGTGTGTTCATGTCCAAGTTTTCATCAGAGAGACAGCAACGTATGGTGACACACTAGAGGCAGATGCTGTTGTGTTAAACATCATGCCCATTATGTCTCTTTTGCTTCCATAGTGACAGCATGCTGTCTCAAATCACACATTGGAACGGCATGATAAAGTTTGGTTTGGTTCTGTGTAAAAGTTAAAAATAGGCTTAATGAAGGGACTGTCAGGCCTTATAGCAAGATCTCTGTGTAAAAAGGGCTCACCGGCAAACCTGCATGCATGCTATACTTAATTGCTGTTGTACCTCTTTAAAAAGAAACTAAGAGAAGCAGAGTAGATATGTAAGACATGACTTGTTGTTCTGGTGAAATTAGTGCAGAAATTTACATAATCCTGAATTTATCAAGGTAATCATGAAAGAACTGTTGACTTTGCATAAAAGCACGACAACAACTCAAACCTGGGAACGTATTAGCAAAAAATGGAAACGCCTTAGTAGAATTTCCTTTCAACTTCTTAAAAAAAACAATATTAAGAAAATAAACCTGTCTTAAATGAATGTCTCTGATGTTGAGACACACTATGGCCAACCTACAGCACTGCAACTTGGAGAGTTGTAAAGGTTTAGCAGAGGTCTGCACTGCTGCTGAGCTTCAAGTTAATTATTCTATATTTGTGTTCAGGGTCATCTTTGCTGAAAGCTAATTTTGCGCCTGCTGGTAATTATCGATATTGACAACAGGGGAGAAGAACCTCAATGCTGGCGGTAGCGGCTGAACCACAGGGCAGCCGGTGCTGGAGTCTGACTGCTCCTGGACTCCTATGGAGATGTGCGTGCCGGAAAGGGAAAATAATGTGGCCTCTGGTGTGCTTGCTCTGGCTTTTCAAATAAATGCACTAAAACAGGATGACAGACTCGGTCACCTGCTTTGCACCCTCATCTTGTCAGATGCTTTTTTATAAATGAAGCTTTACTTTTTTGATGTTTCACCATGTGGCCCACTGAGAGGACAGAGATAAAGCAGGAAAAAAAACAGGTTTAAAGCGTCTTGGGGAAGTCTGGGCACCTGTCTTTGTGTTGGGACAGTTCGGCATAACCCTTGTGGGATGCAACAACTTGGTTCATTCACTGGGAGTTCCTATTTACGAGATCCTCCATCATGTGCGGATGAGCAGACATTATTTTTACTCTGTTCTACTTACTGTCTGCAGGTGCACGGCGAGCCACATGCACACAGAACTCTAGTCCCTTTGTTTCACCTCCTCCTCTATGCTCTATCTCTCATCTAAATATGATTCATACAACTTTTTCTCTGCCTAGAATCATATATCTGCTGTTCCATTTACATTCACATACAGTAAAATATGTGCAAAAGCAGGGCCAAGTTAACCCTTTGAAACCTGAGCAAACTAGCTTGATTTCTTTCAAAAGCGTAGAAAGAAGGCAATGAGAAAGAAAAAAGGAATTACCAAATGTAGTTTCAAAAAGTGCTTAAAAAGTTATAACAATTTTGCAGCATAATTATAAATATATATAACGATCATTATAAATCCAGTTTTGCCTATTTTTTCTCTAGACATTTTTAACTATCTTTTTTTTAAATCATTTTCTAAATGTACTAATTTCTTGCAATTTGTGACAATGTTTCACAAAGTTCGTCATTGCCTGCAAGGCTGCAAAAGAAAAGTGATATTACCCCAGGTTTCAAAGGGTTAAAAAACTGGATATAGTAGTGAGTTAGTATGCAAGACTGGTTCCCTAAAAATGTAATTTGAGGATGTAAGTAAGCACTACCCTTAATATTATGGATGGGGCAAAGAGTCAGAGACCGAACAACACATCAGGGGATAAAGGAGAAGAAATGGAAGCAAAGACAGAGCCAGAAACCTTTTGGCTAAAGCTCAACTCGTCTCTGGAGGAGCAGGAGGAGAATGAAGTGAGGGAAGAAAAGGTGAAAGTTTACAAAGCCAAATTACACTGCTGCCCCAGCTCTCCTGTTCTCACTGCCACTGCTCTTTTCTCCTTCTCAGAGAAAAGAGCAGAGCTGATCTTCAAGAGGAATTTAATGTTGCTCCTGTCTGGAGTCTGATTTTTTTTTTGAGTAAGGTAGCAACAGATGGTACAGATATTCATTTAAAAGGAGAAAATATTTAGCATCCATGTTTTGCTCGCCTCCTTCACTGATGTGGCAGCCTTCTCTCTCTGCTCTGACATCATTTTGACAGGTCGGGAGGACGGGTGCATAGCCACAGGGGGGTCACAACCTGCAAACCTCTCTGCGCAGGTCACGAAATCTGCTCTCTGCACCTCCATCCTCATGTTAGATACAGATGCAGTGTACCTTTAACAGACCAAACAGGACAAACATCTCACAAGGGCTTAGATCTCATTGTGGTTGTTAAAATAACTGCACTACATAAACTTTCTAGAATGTACAATGAAGTTATCATATGTATGTATGTGACCTAAATGGAATACAATATTTCTTCTGATACTAAGGTGACCCATAAAAACAAGTTACGTCCCAATAAAACAGTTTTTTATGGTCAATATCCACAAGATCTGGCTCAGCTGCGGCTCTGTTGCAGTTGATCAGCTGCCGTTCTAAACCGTGTAGCCATGTCCACAGCTCCATGACTGTCTCACTTGAGGCTCTTTGTGTGTCTATTTTTGTTGCATAAATGTGCATGTCTGAAGCGTGACTATGTTCAAAAATGTCCATATTTATTGGCAATGTACTTATCAACACATAATTATGTATTTCATTTGTTACCGAGTTTGTCCTAACAGCAAAGCCTACACGGCAAAACACATTTGTCCTGTATAAAAAAAGTTTCCCCTCTGTCTTCCTCTTCTGAAAAGAGTGGGACAGACTGGTCTTGTCAGACAGTCTCTGCACGTTCAACAGGACCTTATTTTCTGTCATATATATGTATTGTTACATTATTGATTGTTCATATTAAATGTGGCCAAAGTTATATATATATATATATATATATATATATATATATATATATATATATATATATATATATATATATATATATATATATATATATATATATATATATATATAAAACAATTCTCCTGTGAGCAAAAACTTTAGGCTTTAAACCATTCAATACACTATTTCAAACTTTTAATCTACTTTCTCACAGGATGAAAGTTTTGCTGTTCTCTGTTACAGTCATCCCTCTGACTGCTATGGCCGTACAGACATGCCGAGATGCAGACGACCCTAAACGATGACCAATCAAAGCAGACTGGGCTTTTTCGAAAGGGAGGCTTACCCCGGAGGAGGCTTAAGACAGGCGTTCCAGCACAGAAAGTATTAGGAAAACTTGTTGGAACTTAAAGCCTGTAAACAAGTATGAACTTGAAAATGATCATAATAGGTCCCCTTTAAACCTTGGTTTGTCACCTCTCTGTGATCACTTTTGGGGTGTTTTAAGCTGAATTCATAATAAAAATTATTCTCTTTCACATATTTTTCTGTTTCTGTTGCTGGAATGTGTATGAAATAGTGGTTTTATCACACCTCATAAATCCTACTACATGTTAACCAGCAGACCTGATAAAATTATTATTTGTGTCATTATCATAAAGTCACTGACATTTAAAATTGACTGATTACAGGAGGCGGCAGAAGGTTTTCTTAATGCCACACAGCCCCCCTCCTTCACTGGGCAGGTCCCAAGCTCAGCTGCGGGGTGAGAAAAACAGGTTTGTGAAGACAAAGGGCTGAAATTAAGAGGAAAATATGCGCTTTTAATTTTTTAAAAAGGAGGCTACCCTATATATGGCTTCCTATTTAGGTGTGGGGTACTTCAATAACTAAACTAAGAAAAGTACCACAACACCACAAAGCATTTGTTACACACAGCATGAAAGACTATGGCAAAACAGAATTATTACCTCAGTTTTATGTTGCACTTGTGTGCCTGTCTTAAAAAACATGTTTGATGAGGTCACAGTGACCTTGACCTTAGATCATCAATTTCCAATCAGTTCATTCTCGAATACAAGTGGACGCTTGTGCCAAATTCAAGGAAACTCCCTTAAGGCCTTCTTCAGATATTACATTCACAAGCATGAGACAGACAAGGCCAGAGTGGCCCTCACCTTTGACCATCAAATATCTGATTGATGTTTGTGTCAAATTTGAAAAAAAGACATCAAGGTGTTCTTGAGATATTGGGTTCAAGATAATAAGACAGATGAAAGATCACAGTGACCTTGACCCATGACCAATCAGTTCATCCTTGAGTCCAAGTGGACATTTGTGCTATATTTGCAGAAATTCTCTCAAGGCGTTCTTGAGATATCAGGTTCATGAGAATGGTATGGATAGACGGACAACCCGAAAACATACTGCCTCCGGCCACAGCTATTGCTGGTGCAGAAGTGTAAAAATTCTTAACTATGTCTGAACAGACACTCAGCTTCTGCAACTTTTCCTGTGAACACTGAAACAGCAACAGAGCCTCGACTGAGCATCAGGACAACCTGAATGCAAAGCAGCTGGATCTTATGGAGATTTGATCTTAGTTTTACTGAATGACTTTACTAACTGTTAGGAGATCGAAACCCTTGTTGAAATTCTGCCTGGGGTCCAACAGACAACAAAAAGAAAAAACATTGTTAGAAAAAAAAATTCCCAGTCCAAGAACAACCCCAAGAGCCTTATTCCTCTTTCTTTTGCCTTCCAGTGCACTCACCTTCCCCATTGTGGACTCTTGATTCACCTTTGGGGGATGAGGGTGTTAAAGGCTGGAGATTGGGCCTGGGAGTTGCTTTTGGACACGGCCACGCTCAAAAACATAATTCATACATTTCCGAGGCGGTCTTTGTTGGGAAATACAGACACAGTTAGGGTCCTTGGTTGTGGGACCGATGAGTTGGAAGGGCACGGTACAGCACTGAGGGTATACTGTGACCGTGTTTGGGTGAGCGCAGGTTGGGTTGGATTGGATATGTAGAGAATGGGTCTGGAACACTGTGGACCTACAGCTGTCCACAAAGTGATCGAGTGAGGGTGTCTGCAGTTGGTTGTGAAGTGGATAGGATGTTGTGCCAGCTAGTCCGATGAAAAGGAGGCCTGACTGTGAATCTCAAAACGTCATGACACACTGCTGTGATTCATCGGTGCAATGGTTTCTGCTCAGCTGGATCTCCTCTGATTGTATCTGAAGCTCTATGGGTTTGGTCGTACCATCAGAGATTTATGGATAATTGGAGCATTGAGGTAAGAATTGTGGATTGGCATGGCAGAAGGGAATGGATGAGATTGGACCCGGATGATAAAAAGAATGACTGTGAAAGGAACAGCAGGGCATGGGCAGTAAAAGCAGCAACAGTGCAATTTGAAGGCAAATGATCTGGATGGAAGTGAGTAAAATGTCAGAGAGAAACATCTATATTTTTACATTTCTGAGACAGTAGTTCGGTTGGATGCGGCGGCTGCTTTTATGCCCCTGTCCTTCATGGTGAATGGCTCAGCAGTAAACCTTGAGACTCAGTGTCTGCCGGGGAAAATGGGTAATGTCAAGGACTAGATGTCAAATTTTGAAATCCAGCAAACACTGAGTCTAAAAAAAATTGTCAACGTAAACAGTTACTGTAAAAAAAAGAAAAAGATTCGACTGGAATTCCCGAATGCTCTGCTGCCTTGCTTAAATATCAAACAGAGAGAAAGAGACACAGAGAGAACACAGACAAAGACGATCAAAAGTAGTAATGAATTCAACTGTGGAAGAACAGAGAGGAGCAGCAGAGCAAATTGAGGAGTCCAGAAGAAAAACAGGCGAAGAAATAAGAAAATCATTCAAAATGACAGGGCATGATACACACACACACACACACACACACACACACACACACACACACACTTATCTGCACTTTTCAACACATACAAACAGACATTGTGCTGGTTCACATGGTAGACTGACACACCTCTTTCTGAGTCATACTTGAGCAGGATGGACCAATTGAAATGGGGGACTTAATGGTGAAGGCAAGCGATTGGACGGCGTGAGTGGAGGGCGGAGCAACAGGGATAACAAGTGATGACAAGGTACAGACCGATGGGAAGCATTTTAACAGCATAATGACGTAGTGTTTTACCCTTTCTCCCTTTGTGGAATCCATCTTTAAATCCAGAGCAACAATATCCACACACAGTCCCGGTCAACCATACCAGCCCGTTCTCATTCCGAACTCGTCAAATAGCACCGTTCTGTCAGTGCTTTTCGCGTACAGGTGTGATTCCAAAAGCCACCCTCTGCATCCACATCAAACATGCACGAATGGCATCAGATGAGCATGCGGTCGGACAGAAACAGTGGCGTTGTTATTGTAAACTGGTGGATCACTGGAAGGCACCAGGATTGTTCACATGCAACGCACACAGATGGCGTCACTTGATATTGCTGATGGACGGAACCAGTGACTTCGTTATCATACACTGGCAGACAGCCGGAGAGCGAGTGTGCTTACAGGGCAGGCGGGTGGGGAAGTGGTTGGGTGCCTCAAACAACGGACTTTCGTGAGTCCCACAAACAACCGACTTTCCTGTGTGTGTGTGTGTGTGTGTGTGTGTGTGTGTATGTATTTGTTTTTCTCCAACTTACCATGTGCCTCTTTTGCCTAAACCTTACCATCCCTGACTTTGGTTCCTCCCAACCATCATGACGGTTCTCACTGTTGTGTACATACATACACAAACACAAGGACCGTGCTGCTTCATCCCACCACATGTGCAGTTTTTGACATGATGGTAACAGGCCGCGTAATCCCACCATGATGTCATCCCACCATGAGCATTTGTTGACATCAGGATACCTAAAATGTCATAGGTAGACGCAGAAGGTCCTGACAAAGCGGCACCATGTGACGAGTTCGGAGTGAGAACGTGTTGGCCACACACAGCAAGAAAAAGAAGAGGTCATCCAGAGAGCCTTTTTGTTTGAAGGCTTTTTAACTTTCAAGCCCCTGGACTTGAATTTGGAACGTTTTTACCCCTTCATGCAAGCGTTTTTAGGTAAAACAATATATAAAGCCCGTTCAAAGCTTTAAATCACACATAAAGTGGCTAAAAAAAAACTTGCTGTCTAGTTCACTCTGTCAAATATAATCCTCCCGGACACCCCACACATGACTTCTCACAAGGTCCTGTACCAAATGTTTAATCTCATGCACAGCCCATCAGCCACTTCCACATTTGTCCTGAGGGCCTGTCCATAATATTTACTACATACTGCATGAGCACTTGCACAAAAGCTAAGACACAGCTTTTGGTTTCGGCCCCCTGCATAGAGAGCTCCCCGGCTCAGTAGAAATGATTCAAAGCCCACCTCATGTCTCTTCATCACTACATTCAGTGCAGCAGGGCAGCACTACAGTATGAGACTGTCTGCCACTCTGCTCTGTGCCGTTCTCTCCTTGACATTTCCGTTGATGAAATATTCATAGAGAAAGTTTCCAACATGAAACATTCATGGCGTAGTGTTGTCAGGGGCAGTTTTTCTTCCCACAAAATACTTTTTCAATCAAACTAACTATATGTTCTTTCACAGCGGTTATTAATGCTACAACATTGCCTTCTCTGGCAATTAATGAGATTTATTATTCATTATATTATGTTCGATTTTTCTTTCCAGGCATAACAACATCATCCATCAGTTTCTGATTTCACCTATTCAGTACATTTCATCAGTCATTAATGCCTCCACATTTATGGATGAACTCATATATTTAATGTCTCCAGGAGGAAAATTCACTTCATTAGCTTGCAACATTAACACCTCATGTGGGTGGGTTTGACTTTACTGGTAAAATTTTGGATAACAGTGTCAGTTTCTGGGTGGGAAGCAATGTAGGCAACATCAGGAACCCCTGACACACACCCTGTGGCACATCCAAAGCAGTTGCACTTACATGGCTTCCAATCGCTGCCAAGCCCCAAAAGTTATAAAAGATTCAACACGTTTAACACTTCACTTAACACTGCTACCTATACCTTGTGGCATCAAACTTTTCGCCAAGGTATGTCACTGTCTCTCACTCTTTCTCTGCTCTCCTCTCCTCTGAGATTCCCCCCCTCCTTTCCCTCTCTCATTCGCCCTCTCCCCAAAGGACTGGTGTTATTAATTACATCTCTACAACAGAGGAACAGAAGGAAGAAAGGGGGGCAATGTGAAACTTCCGTTAGATTCATCTCTGTTCGCACTGACCCAGATACAGCTAGGGATTGTCACCGGCTGGCTTGTGTGTCTCCTCATATGTGCGTGTGTGTGCGTGTGAGTGCCAGTAGATGAAGAACAGCTACTCATGGATTGTCAAGATGCTTTGCATATACCCACACTTATGTTTTTGGATGACTGTGTGTGTTTGGTGTCAAGGCAAATGATGTGTGATCCTATTACGCTTGTGTTGCTGTTGACTGCTGGCTGTGTCGTGACAAATAAGATTACTAGCACAACATATAAAATGACTTTGTTTACCCACCTCAAGGTGATGAGGATTTATGAATCTACATGGAAAATGCAACAGTCACTTTGTCCACATCAGCTGAACCCTTTATTATCTGCTCACTTACTGCAAATGGGAAAACTATTATAGAAGTTTAAAGCCCTATTCAATTTTCATACTGACTCTAAAACTGACCTGAGATATAGAGACTTACATTATGCAGCGGCTCAGCAAAAGATTTACTTATATTTTGGATTTAAAAAAGGTTCAAAAGGTGGAAAACTTTGTGAACCTCAAAGTAAATCTGACCTGTATTTGGAATTAATAAAGTTTCAAAAAGTCTTTAATCCTAAATGTAAGATTGGAGTATTCTAATGAGTTCTAACAGTCTAAGTCGATTTGTCACTTGTTTTAGTACTTGGTCTAGGGTGTTTTGATTTGCATTAAGAATTAAAATACACTGACAAATAAAATGAGTGTTTCAGAGATAAATACAAATCCTTCCTGCAAGCTTATTGTAAATATATTACATAATAGGCTTGTTAAAATTTAAAACAGCTTATTTTCTGAAAGCAGGCAACAGATCAAGCTACCCTCACCGAAGTCAACCGACTATCACTGTGCAGCGTCTTAACTCCACCGTGACCCCTAAACTGAATGTGGGACTGAATTCAGCTACAGTATCCCATATAATGTAAACACTTAATGAAAAAGTGTGAGTGAAACATTTAAACATCACTATCAAAAATATGACAGGTCATTTTTGGGTTTTAAGCCAATTAGCAGCTTCTGTCATAAATTGTAGGTATTGAGTTTATCATTCAGGCATAACAAATATGCTGAATGTGTTTCTTTCCTCATAAGTCACTTGTAAAGGTAATTTCAATACTTCAGATTGTAAGTAAAATTCTGTATTTTTATTCAAAATGTTTGCATGTTTAAAAATAAATATGACCTTTGCGTATTTCAACTTTTATCCATCCTGAAACAAGTTCAATTTTCTGCATTTTTCCATATCTGTCAAAAGTCGAAAGGACCGAAAAATTACTGTTATGGCCTCTAAACCTGCACAAAAAGAGAGAAACAAAAAGAAACCTAACTTCGCTGACAAGCACAATAAATCATTGCTGCTGTGCTATTTGTACATATTTCATATTCATTATGGTAATGAATTTTTCAATCAAAAAAAACAAACAAAACATCTAAAATACTATTTTAGTACCAAACAATGATCTTTGCCACCTAAATGGCATAATGTACTTTCAGATTAAAGTTGATATAAGTTTTCACGGTGCTCTCAGCGACTGCAATCCATTCCATGTGAATTTGCCACAATGTGTTCTAGTGACTCCACGGGACACACCTATAGTTGTGCCTCCATTGCAGTGACTTGCTGTGTGCAGTAAGGTTGGTAACATGTAAAAGACATGAGTCGAGACACAGCAGGGAAGAGCTGCTGTCGGACTCTAAGTGAGAGGCTGATTTTCGGAAAGCTGAAGGAATCACTACAGATTCAATATGTGCAGCGCTTGAAAATGGATTAGCACAAAATATGTGGCCTTACGACTTGGCCTGCCACCACCGGCAATCAGCACTTAAACATGTGATTTTCCAAAGCAACATACGGCCACCAACAGAGAAGGAGAGAGCTTGTGACATCTGCGGCCAAAAATAACATAATTACTCAATTCCAGGGTAGCAGCCTTGAAAATCATGGCAGCTTACATCAAAAACTCAACAGATACACATGCAGTTAACAGCAATTTACAGTAAATATTGAAATCACTACAGAAACACACCTTGGTATGTGTATGTGGTGTTCAGGGTATTTGCCTTATTTTTTCTATGCACATGTATAACTTGATAAGATGACTGTTTTGGGTGAGATGTGATGAGAGAGTGTTGCGGAGCATTCATGTGGGGGCTGACCCAGCCAGAGCTGCTCGGGCCACAGTGTTGATCTGTTCAGCCTGTTTGAGAAGTCGAGGGCCATCTGTTAATATGGCAGAACCACAATTCTCTCACTGACTTCCTGAAGGAATACAAGCATGGCGTGCGCACGCACACACACACATACAGACAGACACACACACACACACACACACACACACACACACACAAAAGGACAAATTCAATTCATTCAGCTTTCACATAGTTTTTCTTTTGCAGAGTCAATGCTAAAAGTTGGTAGTTTTAAGTGGTAGGTCTTGGATGCATGGATTGTGTGGCCGTCTCTAAACACACCTGCGATTTTGGTTGTGCAAAAGGGTTGCGTAAGATGGAGCAGAGGGTGTGGTGATTAGTAAATACACCCTCAGCAGTCACATCACTGATCTCATAACTCTGAAACAGCTGAGTCAATCACAGTGAGCTCTGACAGCTCGACAAATCATGAGACGCTTCTTCAGGAAATCACTTGCTGTCTGGATGGTGCAGAGCCGCAACATGTGAACACACAACAACGTGTTAGCATGATAGGCTTGGACGATATGATGAAATTAGCGTTCAACACTATATTGCTTGGCCACAATATTGCTCCTCATGTGTCCAAGATAACAGAAAGTTATAATTATGCAACAACTGGTGAATACTGTCAGTCATGCAGGTCATGGTATCTAGGTGCTATAACTGGACTTGCTTGAGTTTCTTGAAGATGTTTCCTCTCTCATCCGAGTGGCTTAAATGAAAGGTGAAGTCTGTCTGACTGTCAAGAAACTCAAGGAAGTCCAGTTGCCTACAATGTAACACTTAGAAATATGTTACGCTAAGTTCAGTGTTTTTCTCATTTTGTCTTGCTTTCTCTATGTTTCAGCGTGTTGTAGCATATTTTTAAATAAAAAAACCAACACGCTAGCATACGTTTGGCTTTGTATGTAATTACCATAGTAATTGTATCACCAACTCCAGCAGGAAAGATGTCTGCTCTGGTAGCAAAAGGTTTAAAACCAAACAAAAATTGACAGCCAAAGAAAAGGACCAAAGTCGGGAATAAAGATGGGGATAAAAACAAATATTTTGTGGCCATCTTAAAACTCAGTGTCCAATAGGGTACAGTACAAAATACAAATGTGATGGTATATGGTGGCAGGACTGTACAAGGGCAGCTAAGCCTGTTATTGAATAAACATAACCTCAGCAGCTGATTGATTGTTGTGCAAAATAGCATTTACTGCTTATAAAGTGTGGCCACTTACGCGTGTTGCAACATACTATGTCTCTAGTCCATAGACATCTACAGCTATGCCTGTCTCTCTCTTCTAATTTCATATCTCATTTTTCTCAAAGCAATATCATCAGCAGGGAACTTTCAATATCAGCCAGCACTACAATATGGCGTCCGCATCTTAACCCTTTAAAATCCGGATCAACATCAGTTCCTTTGTGCTGGTTTCAGATGCCATTCACAAGCATTTAAAAATAATGAACCCTGAGCAAATTGGTTTGATTTTTTAAAAACTTTTAAAAACATGGGAAAAAGTCAGCAATTAAGCATAAAATGTCCCATTAATTAGTGGATTTATCTGATTTTTTTATTGGTTAAGAAAATGTCAATTTCGCTATATTTATAATTATCAGAATTGTGTATTTAAAATTATGTAACAGAATTATTTTTATTTTAAGCACTTTTTGGGTAATTTCCTTGGCTTTGATTTTTACTTTCCTTTTATTTTTGTAATTTTCTTTTACTTTTTTGACCAATGTTGTGCTTTTTTGCATAATTTCCTCTAAAGTTTCTTATTCTTTTCTTTCATGTTTTTGAAAAAATAATAATTTAAACAAGCCACTTTGCTCGGGTTACATAGAGTTAATGTATATCATGAATAAAACATGAAACACTGAAAAAAATAGTTCTAACTGAGCAGTCTGCTGTGTGAGGAGTTGAGTCTGGTGTCATTTGCATGTAAGTTAATGAAACCCTGTGGATGGCCCCACTGGGCTCTGGTGCAGCACTTTTCAATCAGAGGCTGCAGGTTTATCATCATATCTGTCTGACTGCTCTCAGATGGCTGCAGGAATTTATGAACTGAAGGTGAAGTTTTTCATACTTGGTGTAAAGTAACTGTGGACAACAGGTTTGTGATGAGCATGTTAGCACCATGGACAGCGACAGAGACATTAGTGAGACACTTGGGCCTATTTTGTCCATAATGTTCTTTCAAAGCTTCCACACCACAGTTCAGTACTACATCGAAGACTACTGTAATCCAACCAAATCCACACATAATAATGTGATAATATGAGAGCAGCACAGAGCCCAAACACATACAAACATATTCTGCCACGTGTTGAGATAAATGTCACCTGCACAGACTTAAAAACAGTGAACTTATTTACTGTTATTTCTTATAATTTATTGTCCACTGCTCCTCTCTAACCGTGCACTCTGACAGACAAACACATCTCTTCTCCATCACTAAGACACTATCAGAACATTAACATTAACAACATTAAGTGTGAATAACACATGAAATAAAGAAATATAAGTGATTGCAGAAAAAAAAATATAAAATGTTCTCAGGATGTGAACACCAGCCTCTGGTGTCAAAGTCTTATGTTTTATACACCCACAATCCACCCAGACCACCCACATTCAACTTCCGTGCAGTACAAGAGCGTGGCACTTCAAACTATTCCAACCGAATATAATCCAGGCAGCAATAACACTTCCAACAAAATGTAACTGGCAAAACAAATTATCAACAAATTTCTTGGAAAGAAGTCAAGTTTGGTTGCTGTTTGCCATGTAAATGATGAAATGTTTCTTTACTAATGTTACTTGTTCATTGGCTGCTTTAAAGCCTTTGAGATGTGAAATGAAGTGAGTTCTAAGTTAGATTAGTATAAACAGAGTTCCTTTGGGTTTTTAAATACTTTTTAGACAGAATAAGAAAACAGAGGACGCCAGTTGAGGCTCTAGGAGCTTGCTAAAGGCATTTGTCCTTATTTTCTGACATATCACAGTAAATCAATTGATTAAAAAGAAAATACACAGATGGATTTCTGTGCAACGGCTTCACAGCTAAGTGCGTGCAACTAGTCGGCAGAAAGCCGCGCTCTTCACGGTATTTCTAGCACAGCCAAGCTCCAAAGCAGACATGACAGGGAGATTTTGTGTAGTAATATACATCAACTGCAGAGAAGATGGATGGGAAATGTATTTCTTTGGGTTCACAGATTGTGGACCTAGACCATTAAAAGGGCTGAGAACTAATGAATGGATGGAATCTGAGCAGTCCGTGTGACCTAGACACCAATGTGTCACACATGTTTTATGAAGAATTACAATGGTTGACTGCCAGCTTGTGAACACACACTAAAGTATAGTTTACATCAGAAATGGAGAGGAGTTACAGACGGTGAAGAGGGAGGTTGCTGTGATCCTGTAAGGCAGAATAGTGGTTGGACATGCCATACACAACAACCTAAAGGTTTTACTCTTGGATCATCTAAAAAAGAAAATCCGGGATACTCAGAAGTACAAACCTGTTAAGAAGTCTGTAAGGAGTGGTCGACCTTCACTTAAACTTCTTTGTCGAGAAATACTCGACATAGATAGATAGTATTTGTAAAACAGAAAGCTGTCCATAGAGAAACAGATGATGAAAATAAACAATTATTGCAGCCCTATTATGTTAGTCCAAATGGGTTACTGATGCAGTTATCTTGTCTCACAGATCTACTGATATGTTTCAAATATTGACTGTAAGAGTGTAGGTTGCATAGGGTTACTCTCTGATAGACTTCATAAAAGCTGCCGCTGCCTAAATTGCTACTGCAGCACACAGCAGCCGACAGCCTATAGATTTGTGCAGAAACACTGAGAGCATCATTACCCTGATACAAGCTGCTGTCTGTCAAAACATCCAGCATGCCACCTCTCTGATAGCTCACTGAAGGAGGAAATAATATGAAACTATATTTACAATTTGCAGCATACATCATGTGCAGTGTACTGTAGCCTCTCCTGATGTGTCTGTCACAAGCAGCTGACTCTGACTGCAGAATGCATGACTCAACACAACAAGTCGAGTCAAACAGGGAGACACTTCGCATTAACCCTGAGGGGAACTAAGCCGTCCTGGATCTGTGTGTGTGTTTGTGACTCTGTGTATGTGTGTGTAGCATTGTGTGTATTGAATGCATGACTGTCTAACTGTGTATGGTTGAGATTTTCTCTGTGTGTCAACACGATTACGATCAAAAAATGAAGTACAGATGAGAGTTTAAAAAATTCAACATTTTCTTTTGGCTTCACATGGGACACAAACAGCAGTCACCTAGGTAAAAGTCATGTGTTTGTTTGACCACCTTGACATCCTTGCTACACAGACTTAGTCGTTCTTTAAACTACATTACCTGATTTCCTCCATGACTTCTCTGAAACTTTCAATGTTTTTAACTAATTCCATGACTTTTCCAAAAAGAAAATCTATGATTTTACAAAGTCCATCATTTTTTCAAAATATTAAATCATTTTTTTGTTAAATCCGTGACTTTTCTAAAACTTTCAATGTTGTGTCTAAGTCCATTACGTTTCCACATATGGAAAATGTGATGATGAAATTCCATGACTTTTACAGGTTGTCCATTTCTGTTGGAACCCTGTCAAAAGTAGTTTTACACTTGAATAAAACAGCTTTTTCTTCCCCCAGAAATCAATTCTTCTTCATCACTCTGAAACCGTAGACTACACAGCAAGATGTCACAGCAATACAAGCAGTATTTAACACTGAACAGTCCCGCAATAAAAATGAGACATGTACAGTTTCTCTTCAAGGCTTTAGTTTCAGGGTTAGTAGTATACAGCTGTTTTTCATTTTTCTAACACAATGGATTTGGATCAGTATGCAAGTTCTGGTATTGTGAATTGGTATCAGGAAAGCAAAATTGTATTAGAATATCTCTAGTCAAAAATGGCTGCATGTCTACAGTTATATAGTTACAATTTCATCCGACTTGTCAGTGAGTGCGTATGTAACTACCACCTCTCCCCTCCACCCCTGTGTCTCTCCCCTCCTTCATCCATCCTCAGTCAAAATCTTAATGCGCCTCCTCCATCATCTCTTCTCCTCTTTGTTCCTCTTCCCCTTCTAGCCTTTTGAAAAAAGCTGCTCTAGTGCAGTGTGAGCCAAAGATAAGAGTCAGTGTACTTACGCACAAACACACTGTGCATAACACTCACGCAAACACACAAACACGTTATCCTCTGAGTGTTAACATCCCTAAATAAACAAGTAGCGCACTATGTGAATGCTTTATTTTATGTATGTGTTTTGTGTTTTTGGCACTCCTGTAATTACCTGTGGGTAAAAATATGAAAATACTGCAGAGCACTTGTGAAATGCCGCATAGGATCAACAAAAGGATTGTAGGGGTCCTGCTCGCCTCTCAGATGGTCAGGCCGAGAGGAGAGGGGATTTGAGATGAGAGCTGCTCCTGCATATTTTACAACCTGTTCGCCAACCATCTGCCCCCTGACACACTCACATATGCACGCACGCACACACACACACACACACACACACACACACACACACACACACACACACACACACACACACACACACACACACACACAAACAAAAATACTGTCTAGCACAGTCGTGTACCCTCTTGGAATGTGTCCCTATTTAACAGACATTGCACCTGGTAATAAAATATGAGAAAACAAAGACATAACACACAAACTTTTATAATGCAGAGTTGTAGGTGCTGTCATTATGTAACAAACCTCTCTGCAGCTCTATCATAACAATACTTGAACCAGATCGCCATGGAAACAAGTTGCGACAATTCAACCACGTGTGCCTGCAAACCAGTCAGAGTGGTCACACAGACCTGAGATGACCTTTGTGGTGATAACAAGAGCTGACCACTGTTAACAAACCTGCTGTGGTCTCGTTTAATAACAACTGGTACTGCTGTGACCTTTCATTGTGCTGTAGTAAATCAGCCATGAGGTGGAGATAAATTTATGCAGTTTGGCTACAGACTTTACTTTGTTTTATCTCATGATATAAAAATAGTATCCTACTGATGCTCAAAATAGATTGTTTTCTACCAAAGAAACTATCTAAGCCCTCTTTGTAAGTGAAACAAGCTATTTGGAGCCAAGTCTGTGGAGACTGCAGCGCAAAAAACTAGTTAGATACTCCGACAAAGTTTGTTGCAGTTTGATTTACTGTGATTACATTTACATATTTTGGCACTGGGTGTCTTAAATTAAGCTTTTAAGTCAAGCACAGACTCAGTGGAAAAATAACAGAATGCTCCTGATTGAATTTCTGTGCTCCAATGCCATTTAATGGAGGCCAGTGACCTTTAATAGAGGATGTTATTAAAGAATGTTAGAGTGAGAGTCTATTCATTCAAGATGCCACCACTTGTATAACCTGATCAAGCTCTAATCTAAATCTCTGATCCAATTTAAAAAACAGGGAGCTGAAAAACACACGACTCAATGGGACAGAAATACAAGTCGGTCAAGTTAAAGAAGGATTCTGCGTTGTCCAAACTTGGGCCTTATTATTATAGCTTTGGTCATCAATTCTTATTGGCAATAATCACCTTGTACTCATTGAATCAGGAAGGCAAGACACACAATGCAGTCACATGATCAGAGGTGTTCCAAACTTTTTTGGAAAGGAAAATGAGGGCCAAACATTTAGCTCAACTGTCCACTGAAAACATCTATTAAAGTTTGCAGACCTTCTTGGTTCAATTTTGATATACACAATTTGCCAGTTACTGGCCTGGGAGCTTTGCTGGTACTGTGAATTTTCTGTCGATACATCACGTCAGTTCACTTTGAAATATCTCAACGACTACCAAATACATTGCCAAAAAGTTTTGTACACATCTTCATGGTTCCAAGAGGTTGCCTTTAGCTACATTCACACTACAGGGCCTCATGCTCAATCCTAAGATCCGATCTTTCTACCAAAATTATTCACGTTCACGTTTGAAGTGACCCATATCCATACTGCCCTGATGCGCCTCACAATCAAACAATTACCTCAAACACATGCACGTCGGAACAGCAATAAAGAAAGTGTCAGATTTGTCGAAAAGGCATTTGAGGAAAAATTTATGACATAGGGGTGCAAGCTCCATCCCCTGAAACAGTCACCATAAAGTGGTGCAGGAATGAGTCCTTATAGCCATAAATGAGTATTTTAACATTTCTGCTTCCCTCAAAAATAAGTCAATGTCCGACCAAGGAGGAATAAAAAAATCTGATCTGTGTCACACAAGAGTCAAAAAAATCATATTTGAGCTATATTTGCTTGGAATGTGAACACAGACTTAGTGATCCCCTGACCTTTCAGAGAATATCTCAAAATCTACAGGCTGGATCAAAGCTTTGGTCTTGTTACAATCTGTGTGATGGTCTTAGTGCTCAAGTGTCTTATCCTGTGTGACTCTGTAGTGGCAACTTCACTGAATTCCCATATTTCAGCAGTTTTCTTTAGTAAGCAAAACACTATCGCAGCCAAGAGATCACAATGAAAGTACAGCCCGAAGATGCAATTAACTAAAATTATTCTTTAACTGTGTACTTAAAGAACTTTGGGACTAAAGTGGGTTTATGAAGAAAAAACACTTCAGAATCCTTTACCAACAAACAACTAAAACATTTGTTACACCTCACTACCTCACACGCTCCCTCTCTCACCATGTCTCCAGCTCAGTTTCCCTGCCAACCTAACTGCACAAGAGTCTTCTTCTCTTGCGGTGGTGGCTAAGTGGTGCAGTGCTGTGGTCAGTGGATGGATCGCTGAAAGTGTGGAAGAGCTGTGAAAGACAAAGCCACGACAGAGAAAACAAGTAACAGCATGTCCAGCGGACTGAGAGCTGATGGGAGAGAGGCAGGGGGGCGGGGACGCGGGATGGGGCCCTACCTCCCGTGATCATTGAACTTAGAACCCTAGCCACCATGGTGGGTGGTCGTGGTCGGTGGTGGTAGTGGTAGTGGGTTTAAAGGGACACACAGAACATGCTGGAAACTCTGTACCTTTCACTGTGCCTTCAGAGAGGGCCCAACTCACCCCCGGAACCAATAAATCTAGAGGAACGAAACCGTGTTAGTTAGGGAGAAGCAGAAGAAAGCAAGGAAGAAAGGATGAGTTGGAAACAGGAGAGAGTCAAAAAGAGAGAAAGAGGGAAAGAGGGATGGAGTAAGGCCAGAAGGAAGCGATGAAAGATTAAGCTGGTTTTGTGTTCCTATGTTTTGTCTTTCCAGTGATTCTGAGTCCAGTTCTTTGGATTAAAACTTTTGTAACAATCAGGTAGCCGTTGATTCTCAAACTAAACTTCTCAAACCAAAGCAGAAGTTTTCATCCACCTTACAAACTATATTCCTAAAGTTGCACTGGTAAGCGATTCCTAGAAGCAACCTTGCCTTTTTGTGTTGCTTTTTGCTAATAAATCAACCTACCCTAGCCCTTTTTTCTTATTCTCAGACTAAAGGTTTCCTGACAAAAGAACACCTGACAGAACCACCAGGCCAAGAAAAAAGAAGAGCTTTCAACCAAAAACAAGAAAAATCAAAAACAGCGGTACAAACTTGGAAATATGAAAGGTTTTGTGTGCTTTCGAGAAAAGGGGCCTCTTGAGTTAGAGTGTAAATGTGTTAGACTGAGTGTGCAAGGGTCTGGGCGAGTTTCTCGATTGGTCGGACACCCTTGGCAGACGCCTCCTGAAAAAGGAAGATCAATTTCCATCTGTATTTCTCAAGAGTTGAAACATTCCTATCGTCAAGTATCATGTCAAAAAGACAGAAACAAAAGGATCTTTTTTTTTTTTTTTCAAGAAACCAATCGTGTCCACTGCTCCTTGTAGACATTTAATAAAGAAAGTGCCTTTGGATTTTGGGAAAATACTTGTGTTATAGGCACTGAATTCACAAAAAAAGAAAAGAGTTTAATACTTGTGTTTTTGCATATAGGAGGCAGTGGAAAGAATAAAAAACCAAACCAAGCAGTTTGTCACCAACTCCTATACAGCCGAAGGGGAGGGGGAACGGGCAGGGGATCTAACTCCTACAGATCTCACCCAATGTGATCTCAGATCTTAGCTTTGTGAAAACAAAGGGGAGACTCTTGGTTTTCTTCCAGATTTAGTCTATCCCTGCCCCTGCGGCTGTACTAAACCACATGCACAAGAGGGGAAGGGAGGGGGGTCGTCTTGTTTTTGTTTTTAGGGCGTTTAAAATGATCAACAACTCCCCCTCCCTCTAGCTCTGTATACCCACCACCATGCAAGCCCCGTCTGTCAGCACTCACTGGGCATGCTCCAAGGGGCCATCCCAAGCACGGCGTCTACGGTAGACCAGGCAAGGGAAGGAAAGAGGGAAGGGAAAGGAGGCTAACACCAGTGGTCAGCTGTCCTAGCTCTGTGGACCGGCCGATTATGGAAGCTTTTCTTAACATTCAACTTGATGAAAATGATGCTGAAGTTGAAGAAGAGCCTCCACAGTCTGTAGCTGAGTCCGCAGAGCCAGAAAAGGTGACCACCGGACTGCGTCAAAGACTAGCTTGAGGGCCTACGAGGAAAGGAAAACAGGATGGTCGAGGGGAAAGGGAAGGTTCTACCGCAGAGCAGCAACTCTAGTTGGTACTAGTTCACTAATTGCGTTCTTCCAGATTCGGCCAAACCAAATCAAAAAGCAAAAAAGAAAAACAAAAAAAAGGCTCAGGCTCAAATCAAGCAGGACTCAGAAAGATGTGGAAAGACTACCGACCAGCCAGCTCCTTCTCCTTACTCCGTCTCTTTTTCTCCATGCGTTTCAGTCTCTTCTCCTCCCTGCGCTTGGCCTCCTCGGCTTCCTGGTGGCGCCGGCACTTGTGGAAGTTCTCCACCACGACACCCACGAACATGTTGAGCACGAAAAAAGCAACGATCAGCAGGAAGGAGATGAAGTAGAGCAACATCCATGGGTTGTAGTTCATCCTCGGCTGAAACACACACAGGATACAGAGGATTTTATTGACACTTACAGTATAAGCTTTGTTTAATTCTGACTCATAAGTGACCGCTAACAGATTCTGCACATGTGTGTTTCTGTGTGTGAGAGAGTTTAACATATTAACCTGTTGGTCAACTCCTACAGCATCTAGACCGTCATACATTATGTCCACCCAGCCATCTTTTGACGCCAGAACAAACAGAGACATCAAGGCCTGAAACAGAAAAAAGGACGAAGTAGTGAGATGGCAGGAATATTTAAGCACCTCAGCAAATTCTTTAATTTCATTTTTATTGATCTGAAATCTCACCTGTCCCAAGTTGTCAAAGTTGTACTTGTGTCTCACCCATTTGTAGTTGGCCTGCATACAGTCTGACTTGTTGGTAATGTTCTGTACATTTTCTCCTTGGCAAACAAAGAACTTCCCCTTGAAGAGCTGGGAAGAAAAACAGAGACTTGTTGTTTATTTTACAGTGAACTTTTTCTTGTATATAACTTTAATTCCATGGTTCTGTTTCTTGCACTGTAACACTGTTACTTGTGTTACTTGTTTTGTTTTGCACTGTAAGACTCGTACTTTTTATATTTTATATTTCATATTTGTATCTTCTATTTTATCTGTTTTCTTTTTCTATATTTATGTTGCACCAACCCACCAGAACAAATTCCTCGTATTGTGTTAACTATACCTGGCAATAAATCTTTTTCTGATTCTGATTCTGATTCTGATTCAGAAAATTGGTTTGTAAAACTTCGGTATGCTGTTTGTGGTAAATTTGGGTTTAGTCATTTCGCATAACATCTCATACATGGCATATTTCCAGAAAATTCATACAATTAAAAAAAAAAAAAAACAGATTTTTTTTTTCCACTGCTCCTCTCAATTATTCATTGTTTTCACACAACACATGTCATTCTGAGGAGTTTTGCTGGCTTTCAAACTCAAACTGCAAGCTGTACTTTCCAAATTTCCACGAAGAGCATACAGCTGGATTGAGAGACAGATTTCCCCCTCTCTCTTCCTCTCTCTCTCTCAAACGCAGACCAAACTTGAATCGCAAAAAGCAAGAGAAAAGCAAGAGTTGTGAACAGGAAGTGGGCTTCCTGTCCAGTAAAAACGGAAGATGAAAAACTGAGCTCAAACAGTAAAAGTAAGCAGCGCTGAGCAAATTTAAACCAAGATTCTGTTACTGTATTGTTTATTGTTTGTTTAAAATGCTCTTAGAAACATTTTTTAGATTACTGTTTAAAAGTTATACAAGATGTTTGTTACCATGCAGCCTCCATTGTGTCAAATAGACAAGTTCCCATTACATCACCCACTAGCTGGCTGTTTATTGGTCCAATATGGTGCACTGCATTCTGGTAGTTGTAGGGTTCTGCCTCATATGCAAAGCCAATGCCACAGTTCTTTTTCTTGTTTTTTTTCTTTCTGATTATGCAGCATCAATTTCACATACTTCCTCAAGAGGTACGTCTGAAATACTTCTTTAAGAGGCACTGCTGCTCATGATACAGGGATCAGTCTCCCCAACAGGGTGGAGAGAAAAGCAGAAACGATTACTGAAAAAAGTAACTTTCTTCCAGTCAAAATCGCATTTAAGGATTATTTTACCTTTAGCCAGAGCCAGGTTAGCTGACTTCAGTAAGCAGCTTTTTCACTAGACAAAAAGCGCACAAAATCCCCCTAAAGTCTGACTTTCGCCCTCAGTGGAAATGGTTACAATCGGGGTACTCATGACAAATGAGTCTGCAGTACATGCAGATAATTATTGGCTCCAGCTCTGATTAGCAGCGATGGAAATATGACACTGCTTTACTGTCACTTTGTGTTTGGCGAACATGAAACACCAGTAAAAAGACTCAGAAAGGCATACTCAACTGTTGAGCTGTGTACATATATCTGGTCTACTGGCAATGGCAAAGGAGTCTATGGCCTATTTTTAGTGGGTTTACCTGCATTAAAAAACAGCATACACATACTAATTTTCCTGAAAAAAGTGAACATGTTCGCAGTCTTTCTGCTGAAGTAAGTTAACCGGCTGCTGACTATATATGCATATTTACTGTACTTTGCAAAGCGCACTACCAGGCTGTGTGAGTACCAAAGGTTCAGGTTGTATACGGTTAGAATTAGGGCACTAGCTTGGATTTGGGTCTTCCATAAGTATTACCTGGAAACTTGAGTACAAAAGTCATCAATGGCTGCTTGGTATAAAATGTATCATAAAAAAAATATAGGTTACTGAATGATTACACTTATACTGACAACATTAAAAACATTTCAACGGCGGATATTAAAGGCGGTGTAGTGAATTCTATTGACGCTCTCTAACAAGTGACAGCTTCCAGTCACTGCTTCATGGCATTGTCACAGCCATTAATCCTTTGTGACACTGCTTAACTTGGACAGATGGTTTATGGACATAAACATGCTAATAGACAGGAGCCTGAAGTACGCCAAGGACACAGAGCTCATTGGTATAGATTGGTCCTTGGGCTGTTAGCCATGAAATCTCCATTGCCAGCAGATAAGCATTCATAAGTGTCCTACAGTGTGAGTTATAAAGCACGGAGTGAATGGTAAAACTATTTCTCTGCTAAGATTACGTGATGTATGTACTACATGGTGGGTCAGTGGAAAGTGAAGAATTGAGGGACTATTTGTCGCATGATGTTTCTCTGTCAAGACTGTCTTTTTGTTTTCGCTACACCCTCCCCCCTCACCTGTACTCCCAGGATTCCAAAGATAATGAAGAAGGCGCAGCAGATGACCACAATGTTGCCGATGGGTTTCAGTGACGACATCAGAGTCTCCACCACCAGCTTCAGCCCCGGGGCTCGGCTGATCACACTGAAACACAGCATGTGAGAGGATATTAGTGCACTGCCTCTGTGTTTGTGTGCTTGTGCAGGGTTCTTTAAGGTCACTTACAATACGGCTCATACCAGATGGAGCAGGGATGCCTGCAGCGTTCCAACCTGCAACCTCCAGGCTCTCACTCTGTATACACACACATATAGACTAATTCCCCTTGTGTACCACAGCCCCAAAACCCGATTCTCATTTGCACTTTTCAAACCGAACACCTGTTGCTTTAGAAATTCACTCCTCTTTCATTCACTCTTGCTCTTCTTTAACATAAACTTTTTTTTCTCTTTCTGCAGTCAAGGAAACAGACACTTCTAATTAAGCCAATGGACTGATGAGGATGTTTAATTAGTGCCAGCACGGCACCCGGCACAGCACCGCACTGCAGCTGAGCTTCTTCAACAGGGTATAAACACAAACACACACAATAAAACCTGCCAATGCACACACACATCTGAACAAGCTTTTACACAGAAAACACAGATGTGCATGCTCTGCCTTTTGTCTATCTGTCTTTGTATGCCTTGTATGTTGTCCCCTGAGCAGACAGATGAGTGAAGGGAAAGTCAATAGCACATTAAGAAAAGACATGGGATAATAAAAGACCAGGACAGACCACTAATCAATAGCCCTGATCAGAGAATAACGAGCCTACGGCTACAACTTATCTGTTGATATTCTATTGAAAACCATGGGATGCAGTACCACTCAGGAGCTATGGAGGGCAATAGTGTTCAAGAGCTGCATCTGCATTCATCTCCTTTTAGGATCTATGCAGCTCTGCTGGGATGAGAACATTTTTGCATTGTATTCCTCAACAAAGTTAGTTATCTAAGTCCAGATTAAGTGTTCTTCTCTGGCGAGGAGTTTATCCTGATGTTGAAGCAATAGTCTCTTATCTCTTTACAGAGAAACAGAGAGGAAAACACTGCAAGAGTCAGTTGCAAGTGCATGTTCAATCCGTGTTTTATGGACAAACATTTGGATTATTATGAAGATGTTTCAAAGATGTTCCATTTTTTTGAATATGTTTTTCCTCCTGATCTAGTGTCATCCTTTCATTAGTGTGCAAGTTTCTCTAAACAAGATAGGGACTGTTCAATATTTATGAGAGAGGAGGGGGTGGTGCATAAAAGGGGGATGCATGTCAAATATTTTTTTAATCACCAAAAAGGGACTTATGTTCTGTATTCTTGGGGGAGGGGCACACAACTTACAAAATGACTTTATTTTGTATGTATTTAGCACCAATTTTTAAAGAAAATATGTTTTCTATGGTTCTTTTCAGTGACACAATTTTTCATGAATAGAAACTGCAAAAACAATAATTGTTGGATTTCCAATTTTCTTTGAACATATTATGTGGGACATAATATGTTCAAGGAAACTCAGAACAAGAGTGAAAAATCAAGTTGTTTTTTTTCACTCCAACTTTTAACTTTCAAACATCAAAAGATATGTTTCAAAATCTAATAACTTATTTATGTGTATGAAAGGTCATGCATTCTTTGCCAGTCAGAAAAATATTCGTAGATTTGGGGAGGGTAAAAAACAAAAAAAAAAACTCACACCCCAGCCACCCCATCCTCTGATAAAGAACAGTCAGTAAACAGAGTAAAACAAGTGAGATTAAAAAAAAAGAAAAACAAGCCTCAGAGGAGAATAACCAAAAGATTACCAAAAAGAAATAACCAAATCTAAGCTTGAAATAGTGATATTTCATCAAAATCACTTTTTTCTCTGTCTCATTTAAAATTTGGCCAAGAATAAAGCATTGCACTCTCTAACCAGCATGCATGAAGAGTGAAAAATCAGGGATTTCATCTTCAACTTTTCACTTTTTAAACATCAAAGTGTACAATCTAACAACTTATTTACAGTGGAGGGAGAACTGTGTTTTTTGCAAGTCACTCGGGGAGGAATGGGTAAAAAAAATGAAAGCCACCCCCTCCTCTGATAAATAAAGAACAGTCCCTTAAAAACTAAAACAAAATGAGATATATATAAGGAGAGTAGAGAAGTGCAACATGTTGGGAAAGTTGGTGCATCTGCAGTCCATCAAGGACAGAAACTCATCGTTTACTGCGCAGTCCCCTCAGATTACACAAAAAAGGATGTTTCCACACTTTGCTGCTTTGCATATGAAAACCCCAAACCAGCCTCCCTACCTCTTTACATCATGTTCTCCTTTTGAGCTCCACTCTGACAAATATGCCAAAGCGAAAAGGCTTATTAAGGAGGGGAACGGAGGAGAGACGAGCCTCTTATTCTGAGTCAATACACTCTGATGATGCGGTACGTGAAGGACACACACTGCGATGGGCTCCTCTCTGTCAAGTCTATTTGCATATGACACGAAAAGGAGGATGAGGAGACGCTGGATGGAGGGAACCAGGGGGAGAAAAGTTAGCGCTCGCTTCTTCTAATCTACTTCCCTACATAATTTCACAGCGGTTGGCAACGTGTCCTTGTTTTGTGTGCTATACAAAAGACCGGGAAGGAGTCTGCACAACACCTGCACATGTGCGCCACCCATCTCTTGCCTCCACCACTCTCACTGAGGAAAGAGAACAACAGGTCGGGCAATAAGTGGCAGGCGTGTTCCCACAGTGCAAACACTGGGTGTAATTAGGAGATGCTGGGAGATAGAAATAGGGAATAGAGGGAGGAGAGGAGGGCTGGGAGGTAGTGGGGATATAGAGGGAATAAAAAATGAAGCAGCTGCTATTTTCTTGCTTTTTTTTCTGGTCTAAACTTTACTGCTTCACCTTGCTGTGTAAATTCCTCTCATGTTTTTCAACCTACAGCTGTCCTTTCTCTTCAGCTGTCAAATAGCACCATCCGCTGTTCTCGTACCTGTTGGTAAATGAGCAAAATGTAAATGTAAGCCAGGGACACTTGACTTGCTTTGCTTAGGGGCCCATGCAGCTCGACTTGAACGCCTGAATCAACTGATACTAAAGCCATTCATTCCCAGCAGGTCCACTCTTAATTCAATGGATCTACTTTGTTTTAAACAATTTGACAGGATTTGATCAAGCTGCAGGAGAAAACCAACAAGAACTAGTGTTATGTTACAGAGCGCCAGTTGCAAAAAAAAATGTACCGGAGATAATCTTGTTTGGGCCTGAGGACGAACAGCTACACACAGCTAGTTTGATATCAGCAAAGTCATTCTGGTGTTTTCGCTTCCACACTGTGATGTGTACGTGAGGCTTCAGCGTCTAACTGTATCATTTTAACCTGTTTTTGCTGTTAACTGAGGCTGATGTCATGGATATATCCTTAACATTTCGTTAACCATTATGTCTGCTTCTCTGTGAAATCGCCTTTTTATTTGTCCTAAACATAGATAATATTTCTTCAGGTAGTGTACTCAGTTACCATGTGAGCTCCATGCTAACTCCAACAACTTGATGGACCACCACAAAGGAGCAGGGATTATCAAAGGGTCAATATGTTACAAGACACGAGGATCAAACAACAAACAATAGTGAGCAAGCACATAAACCTTTGGATAATTACAACATCATCAAGTGACGGATGAGCTCACAGACTGAGGCGACAGGGGTCAGCCACAGGGGGGATTTATCAATAAAGAAACCTGTTAGCCAGCTCTGACCTTACAAACACCATAAAGCTGTTTAGATTAGTCTTCCTGCACTGAGGCCAGGGAGAGTGGCAGGTACAATTAATGGATCCGCTGCAGTGGTGGTGGTGGAGAGGGGTTTTTAGGCTGTAGCTGACTTGTCAATGAGCTGTAGGTGGTGTTGGGTGACATAAAAGTGCCACTTGGTGACACAAGGTACAACCCTCTGGGCCTTCCCTGAGGCCGGCCATAAGCGATGCTTGTGGGCTTGATGTATGACTGCAAAAGGTGTGCGTGCGTGCGTGCGTGTGTGTGTGTGTGTGTGTGTGTGTGTACTGTTAAACAAAGCTGATGCATCATTCTGTCACATGGCCGTGCACCCCTGCTGACCCTCTCCTGTACACTCTAAGGTTACCAATAATACCTCTAATGAGAAACAAACAGACACCTGCACACAAACACACTCTCAAATACAAATTCACCTGATCGCTGCAATTATACTCCCACAAACACATGTAGCAAGCAGTCCAAGAATATGATGATGCTGCTTGCCGATCTGAACCCCGCGTGCACCGCGCTGCCAGAGGGGAAAACACAGACAAGCTCATATTTAATTCAAACAGCCCGTGTCTGCCACAATCGAGGTGGAATGACACCAAGCTGATAACAAAACACAGAAGCAGGATGACAAAGCTACATCTGCCTCGTGGTGTGTTTGACAGCAGAATTTGGAGGAAATGGGAGGAAAACAGTTTAAAACTTTAAGGCTTTGTTTTATTCATGAAAGTGGTTAACATGTTGTTATAGGCATTACAGCCTAACTGCCTAGCCATTGTTATACATTTGGTTTTATTCTATTTTTTGTAAATGACGCAATTAACAAACATCAGGGTTTTTTTTTCCAGAGTAAAATATAAATTTATCATTGTTTCTATTCCCCTAAAAGAGTCTGACATGGTTTAATTACACAGAAATGAGCCTATTAGTCACAATTAAACTATTTGGGCTGCTGATTTGCAATGAATTCCACTGATGATGAAAACTGAAATTTTGTTAACTGGCTCTGTGTTTTGTTTACTGAATTAATTAATCAGCAGACAGTAATGTGCAATGTAAGCAGAAAAGGTTGAGAAATCACCGTCATGCACCATTACTCTCGATACCAGCGCTCTACAGGGGTGCATACTCAGTCCATTTCTTTACGCTCTACAAACAACTGTCCGTTCACCACTACTCTCTACTTCACATATGTAGATGACACAGCCATCCTCGCAATGCTCTATAACGACACTGACTCTTTTTCGCACTATCAACATCCCATATCCCATTTTAGCTCATGGTGTGATCTTAACGTGGCAAAACCTAATGAACTGCTCTTTAGACGCCCAAAACACTGGCCTGCTGGGGTCTCCCCATCAAAGGGGAGAAGGTAGAGGTGGTGGAGTCTCTCAGATACCTTGACAATACACTAGACAATAACCTCAACTTCAATCAGCAAACAACAGACAATTACAAACGTTGTCAGCAGAGACTTACAGCCATCCGTAACTCAAACCACCTGTCAGTGCAACCTCATCTTCTTCTTCTCCACTGTAGCAATTCTGAGTCAGTTATCCTGTATGGTGCCATCTGTTTTTTTTCCATATGCTTACAGTCACCAGTAACAATAATTTCCTTAAGATAACTCACATATTCTGTGGGAAAACAGACACAAACTAGACTTTGTCCCAGGAGATGGCTCTTTCTGTTTAACGTACCTAAGTTACATCACTGAAGATGACGTTCTTATTTTAACTCAAACCATGATCTTTTCCTAAACCTAACCGAGTACTTTCGGTGCCTGAACATATCGAAACTGCAACTGTGTCACAACATGAACCACACATTAGAATGTTAGAAATTGTGACCTTTAACAGTCATATATGTTGTTTTGTCCTGCCACTGGTAAGGACTCTAATTCAAAAAAAGAAAAACTCTCCTGTGGTTTGGATTTGGGTTTTTCCCCAAAACATTAGAGTACTAAAGAATTTTAGCCCCCCTTTTTTCGACAGAGGCAGTTTTGGATGCATCATTCAACCGCCAGTCTCCAAATCAGCACAGCAAACCGACATCAAAGCAACAACGACAGTTAACGCTTGCGCTTAAGTCGCCTGTATCACTGCGGTGTGTTCATGTGCAGTTTTTTTGGCAAAGACTAAAACCAAAGGCAAAACCAGCACATAGTATGTTCTTCGCCTGTTTGAGAGGAAGTTCCCCTCCATACCAGCAGATGGTGGTAGTCTGTAATTTTCATTCAAATACGGAAATCAGAATACTGTCATGATGCTTGTTAGTCTCTTAGCACATTAACAACACAATCCAATGTTGAGAGACCATGTGCCAGTGAACTACAACACAAACCATCAGGAAACATTTCTACTTAAGAGCTCAGTGGCTAAAATATTTTTACCATATATACTCAGTTTGTTTTGATCTCACTCCTTGAAAATTTTAACTCTGGCCCAACCCTATTCACATCCATTTCTTGGTGAGTCAGGGCCTTACAGTAACTAACAAACATATCCAACCTTGTGTTGTTGCTTTTGGTAAAAGCATTTGTACAGTAGCTCCACTAATGTTGTGCTCCCCAAAGGAATGTTAGTTGACTACTTAAACTGAAACATGGCTTTAATGCAACAAGAGCAGTAATTCCACTCTGTGTTGATCAGACTGAATCATCTTTAACAGGGTTTTATGTACCTGCTGTACAGTATTACCAAGCCATATAGTATACCCACAGCAGCACACTAATAGCTTAATATGCTATAGCCTTTAATGCTCTGCTCCTCCTTTTGGAGTGAAAGTTAATAACCACCTTCAAAATTATTTTACAGCATTGCTTTCATGTAACTCATCTGCAGCCTCAGCGGAGGGGAGAGCCGAGCAACCAATCTGTGCTTATTCCTCTTTCTATCCTCTCCTGTTTCTTCCTCACTCACTCTCTGCCTGTCTCCATACACTCTTCCTAATCCCATCTCTCTCTGCCATTTTGCATTTTTCTCAAACTGAAGACATCGCTCCCTTGAGAAATGGTTGCCCTTTGCTCTCGAGAATATTTCCCCCCAAACTTGTAATTGCTACATGTTTTCTAATCTGACTCTAAAACCTTCCCTACTCGACATTAATACAGCCTCAGCCGTGCTGTCCTGTGGGGATTAAATAAGAGGATTCAGCAGCAGTTAGAATCAGGTACTCTGTTCAAGTGCTCAGTTTGTCACAGTTGCACCAGATCTAATTAGAAAGCCTCTTGTTTGACAGCAAGTGCACTCTTTAATGTCAAATTAACATTTCACTTGGAAGTGAACAGCATGCTAGTAACCACAGTGGCAACTAAAGCACATTCAGAGGTATGTTTGAGTATGTTCCCCTCGCTCTGTCTGAAGCTGCTTCTCCGACAGCATTTCTCAACACCTTCCTCCCACTCACTTGTAGGCTCCGAGTTCACCTATAGATGGAAAGTTGTTATCAGCACTCCCCACTCCCTGCTGTGTTTGGTGTTTCCATATGGAAAGGGAAAGGGTCAGAGTGTAGACGGCCGATGCTATTCTACATTCATATAATAATCTATACTACACAAGCTGGCTGATAGAACTACCGTGGGGATGGCTGGACAAGGTTAAAGTGAGGAAGTAAGTCTGTAGGTAAACAGGGATGATGTTTAACCCTTTGAAGCAGAGAGTGACATCACTTTTCTTGTGCTGCTTTCAGATGCTTTTCACAAGTATTTAAACCTTTGAACTTTGAGCAAATTGGAATGATTTCTGTGGAAAAATATGCGGGGAAAAAAGGCAATGAGCAACTTGGTAAGAAATGTCCCACAAATGTCAAGAAATTAGTATTTAGAAAAATATTCTCAATTATGATACATGATTACATACTTAAAAACATGTTACAAAATCATTATAATTTTGGGCACTTTTTCCAGGTCATTCCCATGATTTTTTAAAAACTTTCTTTTATTAAACTAATTTTCATGTACTTTCCTTGTACTTTTTACAGATTCTTTGATATTTTATTGCCCCCTTCCGATGTTTTTGATAGAAATCAAGTCATTTTGCTCAGGTTTCAAAGGGTTAAAGTGGACTGTTCCTTCATCAAAAAGCCAAAGGGATTTTTCCATTGGATTTTGGATCTACGCAGAAAATATGCTTTGTGGTAAACAAACGTTTATCGTGTTTACATGTTTTATTCAGCAATATAATCTTTACAAATGAACATCACTTTCAGGATTTTTGAAGCTTAAATGCAATCATCAGAAGTAAAAAGCTAACATTAGGCTAAAATGACATACATTACGGTTGCGTTGCCACCGCTAAAAGGCTCTAATGCTGAGTTTGGTGTGGCTAGATGTTTAAAGACACATACACGCTTAAAAGTTTGGGAGTAGGATATTTACTGACTTATTTTATGTTGTAGAACAAAATGTGAAAGTCTCTTTAGCTTGTGTTAACCACAGACCTTGTTTAAGGCTTTAACCAAAAACCCATTCAAAAAACCCATTGACTCTGAAAGTCAATGGGTAAACTGGGTTTTCTATAGCAATAAACTAGAGTCATACTTAAACATACCTATCAAACTATGTCCTGTTGAAACTGTTACAATTACAAATAATCAGTGATGACTGCTTGTTTTGAAATTCTGTTGCAGTATTCTTGAGCACAGGTCAACACAGCACAAAGCTGATAAAACACATCCTCTGCATCATTTCACTCAAGGCAAATTATTCTGGTCTGATCTGACCCAACTCATAATCACACCCACTGTTTACATGTCAGGAACGTGAGGTCTGCTGCGATCAAGAGCGTTGAATGCTCATAAAAACACACACAGGATACAGGGTATGCATACTTAAAAAGACACGCACACATAATGTGAAGCACATTCAACACAACCGAGTTCACAAACAAATGTTACAGTTTGAACTCAAAGAAGAAAGCAACAGTTTGAAGGCAGGAAAAGAAGTCTTGGCAAAAGATTACACTTTGATGGCAAAGGTGAAAGTTATAAAAGCAAAAGGAAGACGGAGAAGATCAGTTGTGTTTAGCGGGTAAATTTGGCAGGAAGAAAATGAATATTTGATTTTTGTGCTCTCCCTCAGAGCTGTGATAAATATTCAAGACGGGGCGAAGCCTGAGAGCTCCCCTTCACGAGACGAGACACTGAGCGTGCGGCTGTGAGCCAAGTCAAGCGTGACGCCACACGCATGGAAATGGCACACGTGAACACACACTGAAGCTGAAACTAAGGACGAAAGGAGTGCACTCACGTGAAGACCCTGTCAGATATTTCACACACATTCTTCATTTCCCTCTGTGCCCACACACACATTTTTTGGAGATGTAAGTACAAATGCAGCCTCCCAAATTGGTGATTTCCGCTTTAATCTCGCTCAAATAAACATAGTTGTGCAAGTGTGTGCACGCTGACAATAACGCACGCATGAACACACACTAAAATGAATGCCTACACACACACACATCTCCCAAAACCTCCAAAAGGTGGTACATGTCAGAGCTGAGAGAAAGCTCAGTTTGTTCCACTTGCATCTGAAAACAAAACATCCATACCGCGCTGTTATGCTCCCATGAGTCTGGGAAAAGGAGCGATTCAAGCACACACACACACATATATATGGGGTCGGTTAGTACTGGCCTTTAAATATTTCACGTTCAACGATTACATATTCTGTGGTAAGGCTTCATTTTATGATTCCTATCAACAGCTTCAGGGCCTGTTTCTCAGTATGTTTGGTTGTTTATACATTTCAGCGTCCCCAGGAGAGCCACTTACCGTAGCGGCCTCAGGGTCCTCAGCAGCCTCAGCACTCTGAGCATGCCCAGGATCTTGGTTCCAGAATTGGAGATGAGAGACACGAGGATGTCGATAACAGAGATCATCACCAGCATCCCGTCCAGAATGTTCCAGCTGCTCCTCAGGTAGGCCTTGTCCCCGAAACACCAGCCCAAAGCTACGATCTGGACACAAACACAACGCAGAGGCATGAACACACTGCAAAAATCAGTCACTGTATGTTGCTCAGGTAGCAGATAACACGAAGGGTAAACTGCTGCGGCTCAGATATGTATGGGACACATTTAAAGTAAACCTGGAGTGACATCATTTTTCTTGTGCTGCATTCAGAAACCATCAACATCGGCATAGAGCATCATCTTCTCAAATGAGTTGTAATATATGGGCATATCGAATATCGGCCGTATTTTTTAAACAAATCAAGGCAATTTCCTGAGGTTTCAAAGGTAAATATCAATTTTGAATGGAAGTGGCATAACGTGATATATTCAATATCTATTTTTGCCTGTGCGTTTGCAGGTTTCTTTGTCTTTATTAACGCTTGCTGTCCTATATGCCCAGCTCATTCACTTTGTAGATCGTTCACTTGGATCTTGGCAGTGAAGATCATAAAAGCTGCAATCTTTCCTACACCACATTTCTTATTCTATAGGTTCCACACTCATCATTTATTCTACCCATAATGCAATTTGCATTCCAGAAAATAATAGACACTGGTTGAACTTGTTTTTGTTTTTGCAGCTGAAAGTTATTAAATCAGGCCACGACAGCTATTTTTGCTTCATGCGTTTCTTAACACCTAATATGATTGAAGAGATGAGAGAGCAAGAGAGTGAAAAGGAGATAGAGAGAAGATAATTGACATTAGCTGATGCTAATCAATGCACGGCAGTATATACTGTACATGATCTGGAATCATCAAAGAGGCTGATCCACCTTTATGAACAAAGAGATCTCTGACAGCTTCTACTTTAATTTGCTGAATTCTGCATTCAAACAAAGTGCATTTACACCTAAATATTTTCCATGATTATTTTTTACACAAGTATTTTCATTTAATTATTGTATTATACATCCACTACACTACTTCTAGGAGGGAAATATTGCACTTTTTGCTTTACTACATTAAATACTGCTGCTAATACATGCTAATGTATGCTAATACATTAAATCAAACAATGTAATCTCTGCATATTCTAATATAACATTTTATTTGGACTTTAATCAGTGGTGGAAAAATTATTTATTTAAGTAAAAGTACCTATATAGGGCTCAACCATAAGGACTGCCCAATTAGACTGGGCAAGTAAAACTCCAGGCTGGGCTAGTATATAAAGCACCTCACTTGCCTGATTGGGCAAGTGGTAAAAATTAATTAAACAAAATTCTGGAGAAAAATGGCCTACGTGAATGATGTCATTTTAAGTAATATTGATGCATCAATATGAGCGGCATTTTACTGTTGTTGCTGGTTTTGGCTAAATGTTAACAGTAATGTAATTGTGTAGTTAAGTGAAACAAACCAATGGTCGAGCATCCTATAAAAGGACATGAGATACATTTTGAAAATTGTTATCTATTTAATGAGGCAGAAAAGTAGAAAAAAGTTCTACTACACACATTTGTTTATCCCATGTTTGCTTTTTTTTTGCTAAATATGGGATCCTTTTAGAATTTGGCATTAAACTTAAAGAGACTGTAAAACAAATGACACAACCAGAACTCTGTGTGTGTGTGGACCTTGCGTTCGTGAGCCCACCAATTGTACTGGGACCAAAAATAGAGACAGAGGCTTTGAATGAGCGACACCCATGAACTTTCCTCCCCTCTGCCTCCGCTCGCTCCCGCCCACGCCTGCACGGACCTCCATTCAAAGCCGGTCCATTTGAATACTGTCGAGACAATCCTCCGCTTAGCATTATGAAACAGCCCTGAGTGTGTGTGTGTGTGTGTGTGTGTGTGCGCTGTGTGTGTTCACTGTCTGTTTGAGTCTCAATCTCTCATTCCCTTCCTCTCCCTTTCCTCCCTCTTAACTCTGTTTTCTTTTGTATTTTGGGGGCTTACAGTGCATGCGGGTATCAGGCAGACTCTGTATTCCTCTCTGCTGCTTTGTGTCTGAGCGGTTTGGGGAGTCTGGTGAGGGTTTCTCCATCTTATGCAAAATTTGCACATTGTGAGTGAAGACAGATGCTTCATCCCGTTCCTCTCAAAGCTGGAGACAAGCGATGAGGTATGGTCCCCAAAAAAATCCTGAGATACTAAATATTTTGTGGCATATGAGCTGATGTCAACTGGGTGAGTACGAGCAGAAGTCTGTGATGACTTCATGGAAGAATGCAAAGCAAAAGTACCTTAAAATCATAACCATAAGTCGTCACAGGCCATAGCATGCAAGCTTCATGCTACAGAATCATTATATTTAGCAGTATCTGGCATCCCATCACATAATACATGACGTATGTGTGGACGCTTCCAGTCACCTCTCAGCTCTGCTTAACTCCTAAATTTGTTGTCTTATGTGTATTTTGCAAGTCTTGGTGGTACTTTTTGTGATTGGCTTTGGGCGGTGGAGGCTTGTGACTGTGAATCATTCATCAAGATGAGGAAATCAACTCACCAGTCTGTAAATTCTCCTCCTGACAACTTCTAGCTAGCTGGCTGCTAGCGAGCTAGGTTGAGGTTTACAAACGTAAACATCAGTAAACATCGAGGAAAGATGGGAAGAATGGGCGCAAGCTGAAAGAGCATCTTGCTAACCACTGTACAGGGGTTAGAGCATAAACTGAATGACCTCTGTGCCACATCAGTTTCCAACCGGCTATCATAAACTGTATTACCCTTTGATTCACTGAAACTTGGTTGACCTTTTACAACCTTAGCATATTTGATATATTATTTTCAAAACATAGTAAGAGGAAAGAAGACATTTACCAAAAAATTAGTATAAAAAACAAACAAACATAAAAAAACAAGGCAAAAAAGACGTGCTTCAAAATCCTAATTCTTTAAGCTAATTTTAAATATTCAATAAATATAATTCTAAAAAAACATTGTTTTCTTTAGCTTTAAAAAAATCAATACTTCATACAAATCAAAACTTTCTTTTCTTGGGAAAAGCTAATTCCCCATCATTTAGCCAGGTAACTGTGTTTCTGTTTGTGTGTCTACAGTGAATAAACACTAGTGTGACAGTGAGCTGTTGTCGGCTGTCTTGGGGTTGGAATGTGTGGACTGTTTTAAAGCAGCAGCCAACAATGTAAGTAAAAGCTCAAGTGTCAGTGTAAATCCTGTGTCTCACCTTTATAGCCATTTCAGCCACAAAGATGGAGGTGAAGATGTAGTTGGACAATTTGAGGAAGATCCGCTCCTGCAGTAAAGAAAGAAGAGAAACCTGGTTAAGATGAGGCACATGCTAATAGTGCTAATGATTCAAAATGTGCATTTTTTTTGTTCTTAGCATGTTTTCCTACTGAGTTTGTTCTTTGTTTGCCTCCAAATTGATCTGAATAATGTATGAGGGAGCTATTTTCCTCGTACACTATCTGAAACCATCTTTACAAACATCCCTGTTGCACTCACTAATGATGGCTGGCAGGCAATTATAAAGTTTACTATTCGCGCTGCAGGAGAATTCAAACATGGCATCTAATTTTGTCGCCTAAAATCCTAAAATTTCCCTTTACTGGTGGAAAAAAGAGAGAGAGACAATGTTATCTTCATTTTTGCGTAGTGCAAATAATCTTTTAAATGAATAAATGAATTGCATTGGGAGCAAGCTGCTTCATGTCACTTGTGGAACACTTCAGTTATGTCGAGGAACAAGAATTTTGGGCTGAAATTGGCAGTTTTCCAATTAAACGAGCATGTTGTTTGTTTTTTTAATCAGAGATAAACAGGCAATTCAGAAAACAAGCACCATCATGTTGTTTTGTGAGTGTGCACGCAATACAATACCATCAGGATGGAGCGAACAGATCTCCATATATACACTTTACTGCACTGCATGCCTCCCTGTTGCCTGAAGCAGCATGGCTCAGTGGTGTGTGTGCAGTGCACGCCAGGGAGGATGGGATCCTATTTACTGAGCTAAACAAGGACTGATGAGAAAAAAACAAGCAATCTAGAAAGAATAAGCTCCCTTCACCGACTGCTTATTTACCCTATTTACCCTCTGTCTGAGGGGACAAAACCCTGTCCTGCCACTGACTGTCTATGTACTGGAAATGTGCGTGTGTGTGCAAGTGAGCGGGTGTAGGTGGCTGCCTTTCCCACGGCCTCCAAGTACCATCACCCATGCTCCAAGGAACACAGAAACACGCACATAAACAGGGATGGCAGTCCGACAGTGCTTTTTTTTTGGTGAAGTCTCTGGTATTGTCGAGTGTGACATCACTGGGAATGTGGGTGTTGAGAGGGTTCATAAATTCCAGGCTTGACAGCAGCCATTCCTGTCCTCTGTGAAGACTTTTCATACTTTCATTCTTTAGGAACTAACGGGCAGTGTTAGGGAATGAGAGAGGCAAGAGACACAGAAACTACAAATAGCTGTAGTTCACCATTTTAGCTAGCTAAACGAACAAAATTATGCACAAAATCACCAAGTTTACTATAGCTACATTTTCTATGTGTATACTTACATTTTAGAAGACTGAAATTAGTAAAATGATAAATAAAAAGACTGTAGATGAAAATAAAGAAATAGGACTTTCATGCAGCAGGCACTTGACTTGTCATAGTGGGAAAAGCACAAGTGTGAATCATAAAACATTAAGGATGGTTCTGTTCTATTCAAGTGCTCCAGAGAGAGTGACAGTGAGCGAGCAAGTGACCAAGGATCCTGAAATCAAAGCAACTAAATGGAATTCAGCCATCTTTTTTTCAGAATCTCCCTTTTTCCTTTCCTCTCTAATGGTGGTGTTGTTATTCCTGCTTCAGTCATGGACAGACTGACCAGCATCTGATATGTCTCACCACAATATAAGGAACCATTCTTAGCCTGGTTGAGGCAATGTTGAACGTATTGGCAGAGACGTGCAATGACTTTGCTTAGTTACAAGAAAGTCAAAGCAATACCTAAAACATATCAATGGGTAGATCAGATGTCCTCCTAATTGCCAAGCACCTTTTGTCCTATGGGGTCATTTTGACCCCGCCCAGTTTTGACTGTTATTTAAAGCAAATTGTATAAATTGTCAATAGATTCTGTGTTCTGCACCTTTGCTCTTACTTCAGTCCAACCCATTACCACACATTTTTCCCTTCGTTTTGGAATTTAGGGCCAAAAGACCTCGTGTACATAAGTATAAAAGACATATTTTGACGGCAAAAGATTTCATTTGGGGTCAGAATGACCCCAAGGACAACACGAGGGTTTAACCTACTCAGAGTCACGTTTTGACCCGCTCTGCCCAAACCCGTTATATTTTCTAATGAGCTGACTTGAACCCATTGGCAATGTATAAGTAAATAAAAAAACAATAATGACCACAAAGATCATTTTTCATTTTCATATTACATTTGTGGGAAGTTATTACAATTTTTAAAGCTGAAGATTTTCACGTTTCCACAAACATAGCAAATGTACTAGCTGTAACATTTGTAGGAAATTACATATTACATTTGTAGTAGGCAACCGCTGTTATGTTTGTGAGAAATGTATTATGTTTGTGGGATTATTATATTAAAAGCTGCAGATTTGTATTACATTCGTGGTTTATTTTGATGTGGACTGTTATTATGTTGGCAGGTGTTACAACATGCAAGTTTGCACGCCCCCAGTTTGGAGAAGCAGGCTGGAGTCTGACACAGAAGCTGCGTAATGCACTGCTGTAAATGGGGGTCAGCAACACAACGTATTTTAGCCACCTGAAATACATCCAACCGAAAATAATCAATATCACTTTAAGTGTACTCCATATCAAGTGTATTTTCACTGCTTTACCTACATCAGACAGGCTGGACAGGAAGGCCAGTTCCCCATTTATGCTCTTATCAAAGCCACCAGACTCCACTGACAAAATCATTAATTTTTAGTTCACAGAACAAGGGCGCCGCAGGTTTATCGCTACTTCCATCAGTTTGTTTGTTTGTGTTATTGTGTGACTTTGGTGAGTCTGAATTAACCGTTTTAAACGTCACACAATAACACAAACAAATAACTGATGGAAGCAGTGATAGACCAGCAGCATCTGTGTTCAGCAATGTTAAATCACTGTTTTTTCCAATGGATTCTGGCTTTGAAGAGAGAGATACAATGGCTTTATTTTCCAGCTGGAAATAAGTGTCTGAAATTAAGGTATAGCTGTGAAAATACTGTCAATTTAGTGTACACTTAAAGTGACTGATTTTTTTAGGCGGCTTAAATACATTTCTTTTTTTTGTTGCTGGCCCCTCCACAGCAGTAGATTGTTCAGCTTTCATGTCAAACTTAAGCCTGCTTCTTCAAACTGGGGCGTGCTGACTAACATCTACTGTTTGTATTATACTGTCTATGAATAAGTACCCCTTGCAACACCCTTCCAAAAAACTTGAACTATCCCTTTAACTCCATGAGGCATTGCATAGGGTTCATTTAGTAGGTCACTGTACAGGAATGCAATGTTATCTAAAAAATCTTGTTTAAAGCAGCATTTAATTAAACAATTACAAATCCTTCCTGTAACCCTGAGCAGCATAAAAAGAGTCACCCCACACCTCCCGGAAAGTTTTCTTTGCTGCCCAGCGTGTAGCGCCATCTCTCTATCTTAATGTTGTCTGGAGCTGATGATGTGGATGCAGAAAACTCAGATTGATTGTGTTTTATACTGGTGATGCTGATATAATTCAATTTAGAACTCCAGACAGTGATGTATTGTCCCCTAGCTCAATTAGGAATAATAAATCATAATAGGTGGTATAATCATCCTCAATCATTTCCACTGAGCAACAGGAAGACAGTATCCAGGCAACATCCAGCACCAAACCAAAACAGCCGAGCACTGCGAGCCAAACACAAAGTGTCTGACATAGCTTCCATAAACTAATTATTCAGCCTGCATTCCACACTAAAAATGTTGTGACTAAAATGTGTTATCTCTGAACTGACTTACTGACGAAATTTCTATTTAAAGAATATAACGTGTCTTTTGTCAGGCTGGCACCACAGGTGATGCAAAGCAGGACCTACTTCAAAAGAGAAGCAGCGGACTGATAAATTATACATGTTGGGTTGTTATACTCAGCCCAAAACAGAATCAGCGAGTGGCAATCGATTCACAATCGGCTTCATTAATTCAAAACAACCCACGCAGGCAAACGAATAGCATCATTCGATGACCACACAGCCAAATGAGATGTGGAGCAACAAGCATCGCGGCTCAAAAGACTGCTCCTTCTTTTTTTGTTTTTTCTCGGGGCTGCTTGCCGCCTCATACATTTCCATCTCATTTCAATAATGGCCTCAGGGTGCAGACTGGACACAACGGCCATGGCGGGAAGCTGACAAAAATGTATGTGCATGCAAAAAACACTGCTCTCTGATGTGAATGTTAGCGAGCCTGCTGTGGTGGACTCTGTGTATTTGTATTAAGTGTGTGCAGAGGTGAGAGGCAACAAATCATCCCATTTATATCGCGTACGTGTGATCTTTCTGGCCTGATTAGACAGAGCTGCCCGTGGCCGGGCCTCCATTTGTTAAACATCTCTTTTCCTGGACATTAGTCATGTACACCGGCCCAAAGATAATTGAATCAATTACAAAGGCACTGTCTCCTCCGCGTTTCAGTCGCAAAACAAGCAGAACGGAGCGTTCCAGCGAGACCCAACCACAATTAGGCCCATCTACGAAACACCTCGTTCGGTGAGGGAAAAAATCAGACAGTGATAATTGTTGTGTTTGTGCATGGAGCCGCTGGACTGTGTTCCGCTGCTATGGCTGGAAGTCGAAAAGGATACACAATTAGGTGTGTGTATATGTGTTGCTGCAGGGCATGTGGCCAGGCCTCGTCCATTTGAAGGGATGGTGCATTAGCTAAGGAGGTGATGGTGTTGATGATGCAGTCAGGAGATACAGGGGTGTAGCACACATTACCCACAGCTACTGGCTCACAGTCAAACAGGAGTGGTTCCCTGCTTACAAAGTGTTCCACTTCTTTTCTCTTTGGAGAGGAAGCTGCAGCAGTCGTTCTGTTTTAGGCGAATGTGTTTGTTTGAACAGACATCAAGGCTGGACTTGTTGACAGGTGCTTCCTCGCTTTCATCTCCATTTTTATTCAGACTTTTTTTTAAGCTGCCAGTGAGATTTTTATGATAGATTTCACACACCTATTTCATTTCAAAAATACCTGTGTTTATATACATATACTGTAAATATATATATATATATATATATATATATATATATATATAAACGGATAAGATAGATGGCTAAATAGATAGATATAGATATAGATATAGATATAGATATAGATTTAGATATAGATATAGATGGAACGATAGATAGACAGAAATATTGATAAAGGTATTGATATCAATAGATAGATAGATAGATAGATTTTTTAAAATTTTATAATAAATTTTATGTTATGATATATAGGTGTCTGTTTCTTTGCCTGTCCTAATATTTTTCAGACTGTCTTTCCTCTTCTCCACACACTTAAATTGTCACCTTTTCATTGAGTAACAGAGCAAATAGTTACATAGCATGTGCTCAATTGCGTATTTGTATTCTTAAATATCATTTGAAACTCACAACAGTGGTGATGCTCGGCCTCTCGATGGCGATGGTGATGCAGTTGAGGAAGATGATGACCAACACGATGTGGTCGAACATCTTGTGGGTGATGATCTTATTGCACACAATGCGAAACCTGACAAAAAACACAGAAATTTGAAAAATCAGTGATACTAGAAATTGACTTGACAAGTAGGTATGCAACTGCAAAAAGCAAGCCAACATGTGTATTTTTGGAAGAAGGGGTATTATGAAAGGAAAGATTCCCATAATTATTTAGCTGAGTAGGAGTAGTCAAAAACATGGATGCTTCACACGCTACTTTCCTCAGGTGGAGGTGGAGCAGAGTTTCAAGGTGGGCACCGAGACTAGTGTCACCAAATCAATATCTGACCAAATGTCTCCCCTTCTGTTCCTGAAATAAAACAGTAGGAGCCAGGAAAGTACTTGAACAAAACATTACAATGTCAGAGTGAGGATGACCTTTGACCTTTTAATTAGAAAAAGTCATAACTTCATAATTTTAAAACTATTATACGTTTGTGTGACATTTTGTCATAATTAGAGTATGACTTATTAAGTTTTGGCAAAAAACATGTTTTGTGAGGTCACAGTGACCTTGAACTTTCACCACCAAATTGTAATCGGTTCATTCTTGAGTCCAAGTGGACATTTGTGCCAAATTTGAAGAAGCTGATCTCAGGTGTTCCTGAGATATACTGTGTTTAAGAGAATGAGACGGACATGAGGCCACAGTGACATTGACCTTTCATCACCAGATTTTTCACCTTATTTGTTGTTTTACTTTCTACTTTTTTTTACAAATTTCTTGCTGACATTTGGGTCATTTCTTTCATTGTTAACTGCCTACTTCCCATGTTTTTGACTGAAATGGAGCCAATTTGCTCTGATTTCAAAAGGATAACCTAAACTGCTTTATATTCTTAAGTTTATAAATCCTCATCTGCAATGTATCCTAACTAACTTGTTGTGAAGTACAGGTACAAAGTGTCATTAAATGGAAGTACTTAAACAAACACACATGCATATCCAGATTGCAGCTCATTTCATGCATTTTCTATAAAGCCTGAAATAATATTTCAGTACTGTACAAACACATGAAACGCCGTCCACAGTAATGACAAACTCTCATTCAGTTTAAAAGTGCTTGTCTCACATACAGTAACTCTGTAATGAACTGCTGTAGAATTAGGAGTCATTAATTAAGTCTGACTTTCATCAGCAGACATGAGATGGTTCCCTGGCTTTTAGAGCTCATGACAACTGAGAGAAAGAAAGAAGGAACGCTTGTTATATACAGTGGAAGGGGATTAAACTGTGTGTCAAATCCGCTTTGGTAGCTCATATCGGTGTACGGCGCGGGACAATATTGAGAGGCTCAGATCTGGATTTTTGGCTTTATTTGGCACTGCAGACACCATTGTGTCAACATTTGCTGAGTCTGTGTGTATGTACGCGTGTCAGCTGACAGCGATGAGCATTATGCGTACGGTATACAGCCCGGATGAGCTAATTCCTCTTTGACATCTGCGCGTCAGAGCCTCGGTGCTGAAGAATTCATGTGTTATCCTCGAGCGGGAGGGAGGACACGTGGAAAACACACGCCTCCGATGCCACAGTTTGAGGGCTGGCGGAGAACTTTAAGTTCAAATGGCCCCCGAGACTGACAAACAACGCACTGAAAACCACAGGAAGAAAACTGTCACCACACACTCAAGCAAAGAGCAGAAGTACCCGTTTCTGTCAGACCTTGGACTTGAAAAATCTCTACTTTTTCCCCTATAGATATTTCCCCCTAGCTTTTTAAAAATAATTCTCTAAATCTATTAAATTCTGCAGTCTGTGGACCTTTTCTTACCAAGATGCTTATTGTCTTTTCTTCACCATCTTTTTTTTTTTTTAAGATATCTTTGTGTGAAAGGGGGAGAGAGAGGGGGTGACATGCAGCAAAGGGCCGAGGCTGGAATAGAACCCACGGCCGCTGTGGCGAGGACACGGCCTATATACATGGGGTGCTCGCTCTATGCACGGAGCCACCAGACGCCCTTCTTCCCCATATTTTGACAAGTCAAACCAATTTGCTTGGGGCTCAAAGGTTAAAATACTTGCAAAAGGTGCCCAAAAGCAGCAAAACAAAAAGTGATGTCACTTCAACTTTCAAAAGGTTAAAAGTGCCTCTGAATGACAGTGGACATAAGTGACTTAATTATTGATTACAGTTACTTTTATACTTTTGAAAAGTTTGTCCATACACAAGCTGCGAATCTGTATATTTTCATACCTTTTACCTCCAAAATGTTTGCTGATTTTAAAGTAAGCAACCATCTTTTGATGATCCTTTTTAATTCTTCTCAGTCTTTGATCGTGGTGTTTCTGCACTGAACTTCCCAGATATCACCTGTCATTTTAACAGTGTAGGCGGCAGTGTCACACGCTTGCTTGGATCTTGTGCTGAACGAGTTTCTGACGGTGCTCCCACAAAGAGAGGCATGAACTCCCTGCAGGAGTGTGTAGTAATATATTACAAAGAATGCACATGAGTAAAAAAGTGTAGGAAAGAGTACTTATCATATTTCTTATTTTAAACTGTACTCATACTCTTTAGATCTATACAATCAGCACAGTTTCAAGGTGGACACCCAAGATTGGTGAAACCAATTCAGTATTTGACCAAATGTTCTTCTATAAAATGTCGGAACTTTATAATTTTGCCCTTTTAGGCAATTATGTGAAAATTGGTCATAATTAGCCCATGATTTCCTGAGTTATGGCTAGAAACATGTGTAATAAGGTCATGGTGACCTTGACCTTAGACCACAAAATTCAAATCAATGCATTCTTCAATCCAAGTGGATGTTTGTGCCAAATTTGAAAAAAACAAAAAAATCCCTCAAACTTGCTCTTCACAAAGATGACAGGGACAAGGTCAAAGTGACCTTGACCTTTGACCAACCAATTCTAATCAGTTCATTGTTGAGTCCAAATAGACGTTTGTGCTTAACTTGCAAAAATTCCCTCAAGGTGTTTTTGAGACATACAACCAGAAAACAGAATGCCTACATGGATAAGACCGCCGCAGAGGTATCAAAAGACAACAGTGACATGATAAAGTGCTTGTGCCTCCTGAAAAACCCTGAGATCTACGCTTTTAAAAACTCCTCACTTCCACAAAGACACTGAAGTTAGTTGCTCATACTGTGAGAGAAAATGTAGCTACTTACTAATGTTAGCTATGATAATTCTTCATGTATAAACTTAATCTTTGATGCTATGATAAGGAAGAGATGGAAAGAAAGTGGGGAAATCCTCACATATCAGCTGTATAGGCTATCCTTATTTGTTTGATTAGCCTACCTCACTTTATCAAAATTTAGAAAACAAGTGCTGTTTTTCATTATTTATCACTGTCCTGCAAGGAAAAGTAACATGTACTTTTCTCAATTTATCAATCTGGTACTTCTAAACTTTTACCTGAGTAGGATTTTCAAATTATTATTTTACTTGAGTTCTTTTTTTTTTTTTTACAGGAATACTTGTACTTTTGCATAACCATAGATTTTCATTACTCTACCCATCACTGCCTCTTTGTGTAGAACAGCTAGAAAAGATAAGAGCTGCTCATGCTAATTACCCGCTTCTTTTTTCTGTGCATTCCAAAGAAACCAGAGAAATAAACCGAATCACTTCCTGTGTGCTGGCTTTCCAGGAAAGAGCTGACAGATGGCAAGAACGTTTAATGTTTCCTTCAGCTATACGGGGAATCACTTCTGTGTTATGTCATTCGGGAAGGAAAAGTAGCAGCGCAGGAAGTTTCAACATAAGGATGCCGCAGATCATTACTTTCACTACTTACTGTAACTCTGAAAACATCCTCCATGCTGTCTATTTGTTCTATTCCTATTTGCATCCTATTATATTCTGCTCACATGACCCTCTTCCCCCACATTTCAGTGTAGTTCCACATAATCTGATCATGTGGGATGTGAGGGACTACAAGCACAACCGTCAGTGAGTCGAGCAGCTGATAGACCACTGTTCAGGCACAGCCCAGTCTTATGGCGAACGCGTCTAATCACAGTGACTGCATCACAGTGTGCGTTCATAGCCGTCCCACTCCTCCGCTCATTTAAATCTTCCCCTGCAGTAATCAGCAGTAGCAGCAGTAACAACAGAGAGTGCAAAGGCAGGTTGAGGTGAACTCGGGTCTGTGTGAAAGCCGCTGGACTCCGATCTCCCACCACGCTGCTGTCTCTTGATGTGATTGTGAGCACAGGCGGGTGTCCGCGGTGGTTCAAGGCTAGAATGGGCGCCACACAGAGCGTGTGTCCTCCGTGTCACTCTCAGCCACAGCCAAACCTTACAGCCTGCTGCGATTGAAAGCCAGCTAGAAGTCCAGTTTGAGCCAAGATCCTTCGGTTTTCTTAATAATTTGACAATAACAGACTACAGGGAGCTTTCCTTATTAACCTTTTCCAAATCATGTAACACAGCCAAAGACAGGAGAACCATCCAGAACTCCTGAAACGGCTCAAATTCATGAAATTATTCATATTGATATTGCTGTTGGCTTTCTTCCAATAATTAAATGAAATTTAAATTCTTCCTGTATAGCACATCATACTGTGTAACAATAATAAGAGTAATCCCCTGTCCCCCATTCAACCAACTGTACATATCTCTGCAGTGCCGGCACCAGCAAATTCGATGCCCTCAGCAACTTCCCCTGGTACCCCTCCGACAGCAAACAAGAATGACATCTAATGATAAAATGACATAAATAAACAATTTAGCTAACAAACAATAATAAATTATTAGAGGATGAGGTATGTGCAAATCAGAAAATTTCCTCATCTTTTTTTGTTCGGCACAAGGGATGACATTTACCTTTTCATATTCCCTTTCTCTAATGCTCTTAAAATACACTCCACTCCTCCAGAGCCAACAATGCTCTGGCACTTGGGTCTTCAAAAATGGGTCCGCAAACCCAACCCCTATCGGGTCCTCCATGTTACTGCAGAGGGGCTGCAAATTTATTGTTTTGATAATTCAACCTTTAGAAATTATTTTCCCAAAAAAATGAAAATATTTTTGAAAATACACATAAGCATGAATCAAAATTATTATTATTATTATAAATCAGCCTAATCATAAAAAAAAACCATTTGATTTACAGTATACAACATGAATGGTAGGCTGACTGTAACCCATGGATTCATGGGTAATGCTGATTGCAACCTTTCCAATTACAAACAAAAGTAGAAGTTAGCGTGTGTTTTTGGGCTTTTTTGTACAGTCAGAAAGGGGTTAGAGAGAGAGAGTATCAGAGAGGGGAAGAGAAGGTGGAAGGTGGACTATTGCACACAGTGTTTCTGTAAATTATTACTAACTTACTCAGAATGCATCTGTATCACTTTTTGAACCGCCCGTTGGAACCCTTGATATGTATATGCCATAAATAAATCAATGAAAGAAAAATAAGGGCAGCCAGCCCATTGGAAGTGAGCGGATATTGATAAGTGACTATGGCACATCTTAATGATAGCAGCAACAAGTCTGTATAGTTGCCAAAACTTTCTGTTGTCTGGAGAACACTAATGCAGGCTAAGTAATGCAGTCACTGCAGAAAAAGATAATAAAACCTTAAAGTAAGAGCAACCTGATCACATATTTTATAGTTGGTAAAAATGTTTATGTTGGTACATGACATATAATATAGGTTCTGATATTATTTAGGTTACATAACAGCTTCTGTATATTCTAAATAATGTATAGAGGTAGATTATGCTAAGGTTTTATTGATATGTGCCTAATTTATTACATTATTTAGAATAATAATTTATTCAGAATACAGGTAAGGTTATTAGCGACAGGTATGCTGCTGTAAGGCAGTTTAGTGCACATGACTATAGAAATTATGTGCTTGAAGACGACGAGAAGTCTGTGTAGGTCAAGATTGTCATACGATTTTGATCGTCGAATGCAGTTTTTTATTGTGTTATAACAGGTGATAAGTGTGATTAGGAATAGGCCATCAAGTCGGTAGTGGACCAGACACGATGTGATTTTGGAAAGACGTTGCATGCTGTATTTTTTTTTTTTTTGTATTCTAAAATAAACCTTACTAATTTTTTTCCTGCCTTACATGAGTACTTGGATTCCACAAAATGGTGCTTAAATATGAACCAAGACACCTTGCAGACTAGGTGGCCTTGGAACTAGGGCATGTTGAAAAAGCCACTATACTAGATGTATTCTTTTTGGTTATTACAATTTTGGCTGATTAACGAACACAACAAATAAAACAAATAAAATAAAAAAACAGGGTACATAGACTAACTTTTAGCAAAAAATAATTTAACCAATCTGGTTCATCTTTTACACTTTCTTTTGTGCTGTCAACTCTTTTGTCTGACGATTATTTTTTCCTGTTTCTGAGGATCACAACATTTGGAACGGACATTATACAACACTGGTGATGGTTAACATTCGGTTCCTATCGGGTGGCTGAGTGGGGACTTGTTGTTTGATGTTTAATTAGCATGTTGCGGTGCTGTGGCGGCAGGCTGGGGCCCAATGTTGCCTGGTGTTGCCTTCACAGCCACATCCTCCAAATAGACAGCAGAGACACACAGATCAAAGGCCTAGAAGGGGAGGAGGAGTGAAGGAAGAGGGGGCGAAGGAGGGTGGGAAGCGATGGATTCAGCACGTGTCCGAGATAACACGCAGCACTCAGTAGGAGAAACTCCCTTCCTCCCTCTGCTCCTTACTCACCCCTGACATGGCAGAAATGTGCAGATAAAAGAGACTTCTGAAGTGAGATTGTGGGAGGGAGATGATATAGGAAGGGAGGGGGAAAAAAAAAGTTAAAAAAAAACCCACTGCGCTTACATTGCAGCAAAAAAAAAAAAAAAAAATGCCATTACTGTCAGCATTATGGGATGTTAGTCAGATACAATATGAAGATTCATCTTGACAGGAAGATGGCTCGGTCTTTTCCTGTACACTGATAACAAAAAGCTATTATTTAAAAAGTGCTGTGTTTTAATATTTCATTTCATTTTAAAACACATACAGCCACAGGAGGAGGCCGTTTACCAGTGTTTTCTTTTGGAGACAACAACGTTTTAAAATGCTTTGTACCCACAACGCTCATGAATATGTAAAAATGATGATATTACACAAAAAAACCCTGCAAAACTGAGAGCAGGGCCAGGAGGTGGTGAGCGGAGGTGTGAATCCTACCTCGACTCTGGAGGGAAGAGGTAGAGTGACCAGGTGTCTCTCTGTCGACACCACTGCGGCTGCTTCTTCTCCAGCCAGCGGAACAGTCTGGCAAAACGACCCTGGAGGATGCAGGAAGTGCACACTGCATTCATTATTCATACGTTTACAGCTTCCTGTTGCATATTGTGAGCCAAAACTATTCTCCACAGGTAGAATATTTTCAATTTGTTTTGTCATACAAAACTGTTTTGCATGTATGAATAAAAAAGGTTCATCAAAAATGCCACCTGGAGCATCAATATTTAGTAAACTCCAGTTCTTCGCAGATGATCTTTAACTTTATTAAACTAATTCCAGGAAAAGCCCTTCAGTTATTTATCTCCTGAAAAAAGATGAATATTATGATCACTCTTACACACAAAATATTTGCATTTTATGCAAATATGCACACTTGTTTGTCACTTTTTACATTAAAGGATAATTTCAGCTTTTTTTTTAACCTAGACCTTTTATTTCAATGTATTTGTGTCTGAGAGACTGATTTGACAGTTTTTTGACATTGGTCCAGTATTGAGGACAACAGCCAGCAGCCACATAATAGGTAGCGATGTAAGTATATGGGGCAACTGAACACTGTTGCTGTATCTCAATGTTCATTTTTGCCACTGACAGGCTCAGATTGTTATTATGTTACATGTTGCCAGAGTAGTAACAGGTACAAAATGGGTAGTAACAGGTGGAAAAAATGTATTTAGTGTCAAAGACATTTAATGACATGGATGATTTTTTAGCTGATTTCGACAATGTGGATGTTGCCTTTAAATTCCATGGCAACCTGCATTTATTTACTAAATGAAGTGGATAAGGAGAGAGAGAAAGAGGGACAACAGGCAGTGGTGGGTGAACAAGCTGCTGCAAGCCCTCTCTGTAAACTACTCTGGTTACTACTCTCTCCAACTCTCACTAACATTTCCACGTCTTCCTGCAACAGTCCCATCTAGTAAGATTTTTCAAACGAGATTACTAGACCGGATGAAGCAAAAGGTTAAGAGACATTTCAGGCGATTATTGTAAGTGTATAAGCTTGTCTGTGGCAAAAATAACCACAGAGATACAGTGATGCTGTTCAGTTGCCCCATATGTTTACATTACGACTTGTTGTGTGACTGCTGTCCTCTCGCTCAAAACCGGACCAAAATTGTTGTTTACATCAGTTAATGAAACATAATTACATGGGACAATAGGGTCCAGGTTGAAGACAGCTGAAAACATAATTTAATTCCCCAATCTGTAAGTGTACAATGCTAATTTTTTGCCTCGTGCTGTCTCTCAATTAAAGTGATGGTCTACTTTCACACGGTTGCAGCTGAATTATCTGCAGCCTCCTCCTCGCCAAAATAAGTAGACCAGGTGATTAAAATGGAAAAAATGTTGAGTAAAGCAGTTTCGCCTTAAAAATGTGTGTTTCTCCGATGCTGTTTGGCTCATGACGGAGGGGCTGCTGGCCCAGCTACTGCAATATGTGTTCACCTTTTCTCTCTGATTACTTAAGATCCAGATATTCAGATGGTTTTTACCAGAAGCCACATTATCCACAGAGGCCTATTCTTCTCCAAAACAAACGCACCCAGTGATTTAAACCAGTAAAAACACTGAATAAAGCTGCTGCACATTAAAAATCATTGTTTCTCAGGCAGGTGTTGGAGCTGAGCTAGTGCTAATGTTTGCTCAGCTTGTTTCTCTGGTAAGTTAAGATCCAGATGTCAGATTGCTAAAATCTGGTTAAAACATATAATTAGAAACAGCCAAGAGTTAAAAAATACTTCTGGCAGATAATCACAACTCACAAAAAAATGACGAACCAAGTCCTTGATTAAAATTTTAGATTTCTCTGGGTTTGTTTTGCTGGAAACATTTGGCATAAGTACATGACTCAGAAAAATATATAACATCAGTCTAGTCATTTTTAGACATTTTTCAAGCAGAGACTCTAGCTCTGCATCATCAATCACGACCCGTACCATCCAAGAACAAGCAAACATGCACAAATGCGAACACACTGACCAGGTTGGCCTCCTCTTCTGCATTTTCATCTTCAGTGTTTTCCTCCAGAGAGACATGTGTGGGGCCCAGGACTGACGGAGAGCCCTTCCCGTTGCAGTCGCTGTGCTCCGGGGGCCGTAGGTGTCCCAGTGAGGGCGGCCTTGAGCTGTGCATACTGGCTGAGCGGTACAGGTATGGCACCTAGAAGGAGTGACAGAATGCAACTACACTTGTCATAGAAATGCTATAGCCTCATAGTGTAATCGTGCTGGTGCTGTGCGTGGCACCAGATTTGGTAAGCTCTGCTTCGTGCTTGGAGGTTTGGCACAGAATGCAATTGTTTACTTTTATTTGGTCTTCTTTTTCCTTTTGTTTAGACTACAAACATGTTTGAAGAACTGCATCCTGTTTTGTCCCATGAAGCAAGTTCTCTCTTTGTTTCAAAGCACATTCCTCCTCCCTTCATGTGTCCCAGCCAATGACAGCAGGTGATTTCAAACCCAGTTTTATAGACATGCTTTTATGTGATGTCATCTTTTAATCTATTTTACCTTTTTAATTGATGTTTTATATATTTAATTTCCTTTTATTTGTAGTTTTATTGGTTTTATTGCTCCTGTTGTTGCTGTTTTTGGTCTATTTCTTTGTAATATTTTTAATTATTTTACGTCCTCTGGTTTTAATTTTGTCCCTAGTTTCGTCTCACTTGAGTTTAATAAGACTGTTTGGCTTTCCACTGTTATATCTACATCTATGTAACCCATTTCTGCTTTGCTTTGTTTGTCAAAGCACTTTGTAAACTCTGTTTTTAAAGGTGCTACATAAATAAAGTTATTATTATTATCATTATGATTCTAATTATGTATTTATTTTAATTATAGTTATTTCTCTTTTCAACAAATAAAAGCTGGAAAAAAGTGTTTCCATTGCAGTTTTGCAAAATATGACTTTTTCAAAGCACGTGAAATACCACCTCTTGCAAGCGTAAAAACTTTTTTTGCAATGAATGGGAGTGTTTTTCAAAATCATTGTTTTCCCATTAGGCATATTTCATAACTACAATTTCAATTTACACAATCTGACTGTTAATGGAAGCCTACCTACTGTGTGAATCGCTCTCTCACAGACATAGCATTAGTTACATGACTAGGAGGGCAGAGTCAATCAATATACTGTGCAAAGCTCTACAATGCAATGATATTTTACCCATATTAAATAGTCAAAACTTTGGTAAACTTCCAGTGATCAGACAAAATTGTAAGGTTGACCAGAATTCACAGGGATTTTCTAAATTTGCATTGCAATGTTGTGATTGCAAAAATCCTTGAGGGACTGCTTAATGAAAACAAAGTCCTGTTGCAAACAGAATGGGGATTTTTATCTTGTAGCCATCCACGATGACATCACTAGATTTGAAACAGAAATATAAATCCAGGGCTCCCACCCCCAGAATAATAACCAGCAACCTCAAGCCGAATAAATATGTTTCCATCATGTTATTTGTGATTTCACCAAACAATGTATTCAGATTCACATCCCTCGTGTCATCAAGGTTATAATATAAATGTATTCAGCTGTGTTGTGTTTGTTCTCACACTCTTACTTCGAGCTGTGACGGGGAATAACATTCCCATAAGTGCATCAAAGAAGGATCCCATAAAAATCTGACAATATAATTTTAAGATGTACAATAAAAGTTACTACTTTCAAGTGAGCGGGGTGCACAATTTATGGAGGTTGTGGTATCAATATAGTTTTAACCCCAACTGTGCTGCAAGTCGAGAGTCATACAGCAGTCTGGACAAACACTCAATGACTGATAAGCAAACAGCATCTACCTGCAGCAGAGCATCAGGGGGCAAATCCATGGAGCTCCGAGTCTCCACTGACTCCATCCTCCGGTGACGGGGTCCTCTTTGAGACTGGGACATGGAGTCCGTCCTGGCAAGAGAGGCGTCATCTTCCTCCATCAATCCACCTCCTTCCCCGTCGTCTGAGCTGGAGCCACCCTCCCCGGAGAGGAGAGACCGTCGCTCCCCAGACTGCCGCTTCTGGCGTTTAAGCGACGGGTTACGACTCACGCTGTTCCAGCTGGACCGGCGGCTGGTCCAGCCACTGCCAGAGCTCCATGGGGCGTGTGGGGAAGAGCTATGGGCGCTTGTCTGGAGCAGGAAGATGACCAAGAGGAAGGAAGTGACAGAAAGCAGAAAGACAAAAGGAAAACAAGAAGGACAGCATGTTAAAGTGTTGATCTTGTATCTTACAATTTGGGCGAAGTTGTTCTTTCATGCAAATAAACCAAGCTGAATTGGGTCGACTCGGCTTGACGTGAGCTGAAATGAATAGAGATTCATGCTGACAGGCAGACAGGAGCAGATGTGGAGATCTGGGCTTATTTTCTCAGGTCTTTATCCCAATCATCAGTTTGTCAAATAAAGAGTGGCAGTGGCAGCAGTAAGCAGAGTGTCGGAGCGGCACGCCATATTCATCATCATAAATCATTACGACCTCCACATATCAGCAGGACACAATGAATTCAGAGAGACACTCTGAGGAAAGCCGGGTGGTATGGTGGATGTGAGAGGAATAATAAATATACCGGGGATTTGTCATAGCAGGCCGGGTCTATGGAGACGTTGCTGCCTCGACGGGACTCATAGCCCAGGATTGGGTCTCCTCCGACGGGCAACTTGGGCACAGGCATGGGTGTGGCAGCCGTGTGAGTAATCAGAGGTGGAGTCAGGCTGGTCTTCAGGTCCACATGGCCATTTACAGGCACTACTAGTATAGGAGAGAGGAATGAAGAAAGTTTAAGTTATTAAAGAGTGGCTATGAACAAATCGGATTAGTGTTAGAGAGGATTAAAGGAAAACTTCACCTAAAAAAATGATTATTTGTATTACTCCCCTGTGTTATGTTGAATTTGTTACAAAGACTGTTTTTCTCACAAGCCTCCATGGTGAACAACAACAATACAAAAGCGGAGAATATTCTTGATGAAGTGGCGTAAAAGGAGGCCGGGTTTAACAACAGCAAAACAAACAAAATATCACATTAAAAACTCTCAGACAATTTGTGAAGTTTAACCCAAGTCTCATTTATCTAGTCATGGATTTGTTTAAACCGTAAAATTTTAAACACTTCTGTAAAAACAATCTCATGCACTGATAAGAAGCTTGTCCATGGGCTACTTGTATGCATGTTGTGTAAGAGTTTGTAAACAGATGTTTTCATAAAGTTCTGATGTTGTAAACACCCTTATGTGTAAGTCCAAATGGACATTTGTGCCAAATTTTTAGAAATCCCCTCAAATATAGCATTCTAAGAATGAGACGGACAAGGTCACAGTGACCTTCAACTTTGACCCCCAAAATCTAATCAGGTCATCCTAAAATCCAGGTGGACGTTTGGGCCACAATTCAGGAAATTAGCTCAAGGACTTTTTGAGATATTGGGTTCACAAGAACGAGATGCCATTAAGTCACTTTAACCACAAAAAAATCACTTCATCGTTGAGTCCATGTGGACATTTGTGCCAAATTTCAAGAAATTCCCTCAAGGCCATACAGCGTTAACAGGATTGGGATGGACCTGAAAACATAATGCCTTTGGCCACTGCTGTTGCGGGCATAAAAACATTTTCTTCATGAATTCAACATTACACAGGGTGAGTATGTTATAAAAAAATAATAATTTGGAAGGTAAAGTATTACTTTAAAGGGGTTCTAGGTTTAATGTGAAGCAAAGAGAAGAAAATAAAAGGGATTAATTCATCAAAGATGGCAATGTTGAAAAAAGTGACAGAGGTGAGAGATAGAAGGAAAAGAACAAAAAAAGTTGATAAAGACGCATCACAGAGGAGAATGACAGCGCTAACTTAAATTAAAACAGGAGAAAGGGCAGGAAGAGTTGGCGCATAGGGAGGAGTGCCACAGGGGTACAGTCTTAGTAAAACAGCATAGCATACTTAAAAATGGATGCCTCATACTGTTATTGAACATCATGAATATTTCAGCAGGGCATTAATCTTATGGGATGCGTGGGAGAGAATATTATGTTTGGCAGAAACACAAATACATGACATGCGGAGGGCAATGCAACTTTAATAACGCTAATTCCTCCGTCTTCCAACCTTTATCCGAGCCCTAGAAGACGTATATTAGGCTCTTTCAGCTATGTAAGTAGATTCATATAGAGCAGCTGAAGGGGCTGGAGCAGGGATGATACCGCACGTCTGGGAGTTATGCTCCATACAGTAGTTTTTCCATTGGGCTTTTGAGTCTGCGTGAACAGTAATTAGAGGGTATGGGAAGTGGCGTATGAGGAATTATGGATGAGGCTGCTGTTCTGGTTTGATGCTGTGCAGACACGTGGCCTCTGAGTGTGGTCTGAAACCAGTGGGGAAAGTCTGACAGCAGTAGGCCACAGACACAGAACAGGTGGGGAGTGTTTGCATGGGGTATACCTCAGATGCCTTGCAGATAACTTTTACATTTTGTAAGAAAGACAATGTGTAAGCGTGCAGGGATCTAACGAAGATTAGGGAGGAAAACAGCCAGCAGTTAGCTGTGCAAACACAGATGGTACAAGTTTTTCCAAGTGTTGTCAAGGCTCTGAGTTCAGTCCTTTGCATTCTTCTTGCAGCATTACTGATTCAAGCAGCCATGAACTGTGTTGTCTGTATGTACAGTTTCACCTGCAGAGGCTGATAAATCCTTCTTGCTGCCGTTCACATCCTCCATACTTCGTGCACAGGAATCAATCTCCGAACCCGATTTAGAAGCATCACCCTTGACACACAAAAAACACACAAAGAGTTAGAGGAATGCACATGTGAGAAATCTCTGTTTCTTGGTAGCGGTAACGGAAAAGCACGTGGGTTGAAGTTGCCTCTAAACACAGATCCCTGCTTATCTCAGTCCCAGTGTCGCACCGGTCCTCGTTTTTCAGATCTGACCTCGGATCGGTCATTAGAGGCAATCTCCCTCTTGGAAGCAGGCGGATGAGGGCGTGGTCTCCCTGATCCCAGGGTTCAAAAGTCAAAGGGTGCAGAGAGACGGCGATAAAAGATCAACTACGGAAGTGTCGTCATGCAAGGAGAGTGAGAAGGTTCATGGAGAAACCACACTGAAACACAACACGGCACTTATTATTTTTGTCTGTACAACACATTGGCCACAAGACAATTCTTTTTACTCGCCGTGACCCATAAACAGCTACAGAAGAGCTTCAGTGTGGTTGCTAAGTCTATGATTAGGTCTAGTTCTACGATTTTCACACTTACACACAATCACACGACACACACCAAGTGTACTTCAACATGGCAAAAGGTGAGCAAATTTGCATTCCCTAAGAAAGCGAAGGAATGGCCCACATACTCTGCCTCTGATTGGCTTACCTTTATTCTTGCCCTAATCCCAACCCTAACCCTAACGGACCACAGAGATGGTCCCTTAATAAAAGATGTTTTAAAATTCGATGTAATTTTGAAATAAATTTTGTGAAAGATACCCTAGAGTGGGATTTTTTAAGACCAGTTTTCCAATTTACCCTTTCAGTTTCTTTTTATTCAATATTATTTATGACAATCAAATCCCAAAAAATAATCCTAACATTATCAAACTGAACCATATTGTATGCAGATATAAATACAGATAAACATACACACTGGACTTTTATGCACTTTTTTTAATATATATTTTTTATACATGTCTATTTTATAACTGCGTTGTTTTTTTAAACGCATTTATTCTCTTTATACAGTGAATTGAAGTGACTATCAGTGAGAGACTGTGGGAGCTTTTACAATTTTAATAATTGAAATTTCTTCTGCCTTGCCTTTGTCGCTGGTCCTTTAAACCATCATTCATATCTAAATTCACTCTTTAAAAAAAATTGTTTTTTTTATGGTTTTACAAGGGCCTTTTAATAACGACTTGAATTCAATTAAGGAACTTTTTAAGTTTTTTAACACTCATTGTCCCCCTGCAACCATGCCCTTCAAAGTGCTCATGAAGAGCACTGTTTTAACCCAAAACAAACCCCCTTCTGTCCTCTTGCCTAACCTTAACCAATCAAACCAAAGATGGCAACAAATTCTAGCCAATCATAGTGAGAATAGGCTGGGTAATTCCTTTGCTATCCTAGGATTGGCAAATTTGTATCAGGTAATCTGTAAATCAGCAACCCCCTACTTTTGTCAGAACAGCAGAACTGCCTTGTTTTGTTCTCTATCATTGTTCCAGATGGTCATATCAAATGGATTCGTTCTCACTATCTCCCATTTACATATCCTCCCTAACTACCTTTCACAGACTTTCCCGAGCTCTTAATTACTCTCCTCTAGCCTCTGCCTCATGCTGCCTTCCACTTACAAACCTACTGCGGCGAACCTCAGAGTTCCTGCTTGTATTTGTTGCTCCATGCGCCAGAGCCTGCAGACTCCATTAATATGTGCGAGGGTGCCAGGTGGATGCTGGATTAATAGAATGCCGACCCGGTGAGTCAAACCTCTGTGGTAGCAAAGTGAATAAAATGTGCAGAAAAGCCTCAGGACCTAATCACCATGCACCTCCTTTTAAACTAACAAATTACTTTCCTGATACTTCCCATGAGTGTAAGAGAAAGGCACAGTGGGTGTGGATGTATACTGCATATTGCATTTGTTTACTGCAGGCGTGTTGGGTATGGCTATCTTTGAGACGCCAATTTGCCTTTTTCCCCTACTAGTTAAAGGAAATGTTTGTGAGCCCCAGACTGATTTCCTCTGACCTGTGAAGTGTGGGAAAATGAGGTAAGGAGAGCGGATGCTAATGAACTAGCAGACAAGTCGACTCAAGGGCTACTTGGAGACTGCCGTGGTTGCAGTGCTCATCACATTCCTGCATCTAATTATTTATCACACTGGCTTGTTCCTATTTGAAAAACTCGGCTTACTGCAGGAAAACAATATTGTGATGTTATTTAGTGGAGAATTTTTAATTGCTTCATATGAACAACCACACAAAGGATTATGTAAGTCATTTAACAGTAATTACCTCTAAAAGTATTGTAACAGTTTTGTGTCATTACATTTTTTTCCACAAATCGGACATATTTTTTTAAATAAGAATTTTCAAAATAAAGCACAAAACATGTTGCTCAAAAATATTTCAAATGTAGAAAAGTAACCCCATAAGTTACTTGAGCAATTTACATAACATTATTTAGCTTTTGAGACATGCTCATATTTATATGCAGAATGCTAAGGTGTTGCCACAGTGTGTTGCTGTGGTTTTGTACCACAAATACTGTAGCGCAATGAGGTCATTACGAGTGGGGATTAGGCAAAAATATCGCAGCCTGTTGGTTTGGCATGCTCTTGAAAGCATTAAGTTGTTTTTTTAAAGAAACTGTTTAAAACAGTACTTGCGTGAATGTGATTATTATTAGAAAACAGACAGAAACAATAGCTTTCCAAAATATCCGTGTACATGTGGACTGGGCCTTAGATACAACTGATAAATATGTGGTCAAAATATGTTGTTAAAAACTAGAATTACTGCCTCCCTGCTGTATGCGCCCATGAATCAATCAAATTGCAGTTACAGTTCACTTTGACAACTAACTTCTAATCAGTTCATTCTTATCTCAAAATGAATGTTTGTATACATTGAGAGCTACTGGTAAGCAGATTCATATTTCAAATCTAAAAAAATCACTTGCCTGATAATTCTGATGCTATAGGGCTTGCATTGAGACAATCATGGCTGACTTAGCTTTAGCTATATTTGAAGATTATTAAGACTATGCCACAGACAAATGTTCACACACACTACTAAGAAAACGTGCATCACACACCAACAACAATTTATCATCAAACGTAAAAAAAAATTTTTAACCTCAGCAAGAGCCACTCTCCTACAGGGCTCATCAACCCACACACCATCAATCAGACAGGATAGCTGTGATGGGACAAACCCAGCGGAGCATCAGCACGAAGCATTATGGGTGCTCAACCTTATCTCCTCTCCCTCCCTCTCTTCTCCAGGTGAGGGGGGGGGAGGAGATCGGTGGTTTCCTGCTGAGCGGTGGGTCAGTTAGGTGCTTGTATCTGCAGTAGCCTCTGGTCAGCGTAAAGGTCAGCGTGACAGAGTGTGTGTGTACTCACAAAGCTGGGCCAGGGGCTTAGTTGTGAGGAGCTTGGAGTATAAGCATAAGGACCAGACCTGACAGGCTCAGGTGAAGCGCAACGGGACAACTTGACCCTCATCTCTCCTTTCTGAGGCACACAGATGAAACAGCTGGCTTAAGGATATGACCCAGGTTTTGGAAAAATTGACAGATTCATCAGTTTGCTCACTGAGAAACACAAGTATCGTCATCTATATGTCTGCTGAAAACGTTTCAGCTGCGTCAGAGGATTTGTGCTCATCCCAGTGCTTTAATCTAGTGTTATTTCATGTCACAGAGAGACGAAAATGAAAAAGGAGACTGGAGGAAAATGCTAAGGAAAAATTGCTCTCTGTCTGACGGCACCTTGCACAGTGTGAGTCTGTAGTCAAATATATAAACCAGCATGGATGGTAATTTCTGCTCCATTATCACACCTTGCTACAGAAGCCTTGAGAGACAAAAAAAACATTTCCTAAGTGTGCTAAATGTGAAAATAAAGTTTGCCAGGATCATCCTTCTAAGTTTTTTTTTAAATGTATGAAGCTAGCTGAAAACTAGAATTACAGGCTAGCAGTTGCATGCCTCCGCAAAACAACTCAAGTTGTGTTTACAGTTTACAGTATGATGTCACAGTGCAGTTGACCTTTGAAATTTTGAATATAAAATATGATCACCTCATCGTTCCACTGTAAAATGAAAAAAACTCCATCTGTCCATCTGCATCCATTTTCCTCCTCAATGGGTTGTCCAATCAATCAATCTGAAATTGCACAATGGCATTGAGAATTGCCATTGGTAAAGACTGACAAAGCCCTTTCTCTCTTTCACCCACTGCCTGTACCCATTTTGTATAAAAATACTTCATAAATAAATAATATTGCTTTTTCTTCTACGCGTGGAGTCAATGAGTGAAAACAACAGTGCCACTCTGCCACTGCAACCCACATTGTGTTCAAATTACAGCTTGAATTACAGAAATAAAGCACTTTATTTTTTCATTCTTTTACAGTGGTTAAAGACTGATGTTGTTGTCACCTAGCAAAACAGTGCACACCGTTAATGTTCCCCAGAAATTAACGTCTTTGCAACTAAAGTAACTGCAGCTATTGACAGAGCTGTAGAACAGCACACCGTCACAACACTGAATGCTTTCAATTCCAAAAACAATGAGGACAAGTCTGTCTATTAGACATTTGTGTTCAATTTTGTCATAATTACTGTATTCATTTGTGAACCAAAAAACATGTTTTGTGAGGTCATAGTGGTCTTTTACCTTTGGCCATTCATTCAAATCAGTTATTTCTTGAGTCCAAATAGATGTTAGAGCCAAATTTAAAGAATTTCCCTCAAGTTTTTCTTGTCTTCTCTTTACGAGAATGTGACTGACAAGGTCACAATAATCTTTGGTGACCATGTCCACCAAAAACTAATAAGTTTATCTTGAATCTAAGTGAACGTTTGTGCCAAATTTGAAGAAATACCCTAAAGATGTTCTTGAGATAATGGGTTCACAAGAATGAGATGACACAAGATTACAGCGACCTTAATGTTTGACCATAAAAATCTTTTTAAGAAATTCCCTCAAGGTGTTCTTGAGTCATCGTGTATATGAGAATACAAAGGATGGATGGACAGATGTCTGGAAAACAGAATGCCTGTAGCAATGCTTACCACCAGTGTGAAAGCATAAAAAGGTTTTCTGTCCGGATCATTTTTCAATGTTTTCGTTATCATGACACTCATTTCAGCAACACGAGACTGAACTGCACAATTGCTCCTTTTCTAATTAGGACGAAAAGCCTCCATGTTTCCTTCCAGGTAAGTTTTCATTTCTGCATGCACTGTAAACACAAGGTACATTAAATGCTTGCTGTCATCAACCTGTGTTTAAGAGATTAAATTTAACCTTAAAGAAAACATGAATGGTTTTAGTCCCATTAACAATGGGACTTATTAGTGCACTAAAATGAGTATTTCAAAAACAAGCACTTCAAAAATGATCATGACAAAATGTTTTTCCATCTGCCAAAACTTTTTTTTTCCACCCTTCAAAAAAACTATTTTCACCTGCTTTACTTTATAAAATAGGGAACTTAGAGCGATTATCCTGGCAGAACCTCTTTTTATACCTGTTCTTAAGTCATAAACACAAGAGAAAACAATTTACATCAGACTACAAATGGATAACCAGATTTTTTTCTCTTTCTTGCCTCTCAGGGCTTCCATACCTGTGTGGCAGGGCTATTAAATAAAAACTACTGCTTCACATAAAAGCAGCAAATAAAGGAGAACAAATATACTGCTGCAAAAGTAAAACACCCCACCCTCTTCTTTACAAAGCCCCCTTTTTGCAGTCATGAAGAATTTACAGCCACACTATAACACAATCCTTATAAGTAGCCATTTCAAATACCCATCCACCTTAACTGTGATTTTGTTTTCATGTAGGTGATTATATATTAACTTTTCTAACAGAAGTCAAATTAAGCAGGTGATTCAACTACACCCGCAGGACCCACAGTATAGAAGATAAACTGAGGCTATTATTTCTTTTGGCTCAGCATCTCAGATACACTAAGTTAATGATTCCTTTAAGGAAATATAAAGTGTAGATTTCTTCAGGCTGCATCATAACAATAGCTGTTCATCTGCTACTTATATATGCAGTAGTAATATATATAAACCTGTGTCTACAGATGGCATTAGAAAGTCAAGACGGACAGAGCATTTTAAATTGAACAATTCTGACTGATTATGTCAAAGATCAGGCTGACCTGAGATCTGCTCTGCCTTAATGCTCTGATTGTCAGGAGTGCACAATGCAATTTAGAAACCCACAGTAAATTGGCGAAATTGGGTGAAACTACACCAGACTGCGAGAGAGAGAGAGAGAGAGAGAGAGAGAGAGAGAGAGAGAGAGAGAGAGAGAGAGATGAATCAGACCTCAGACCTGATTTTGATCTAACAAATTTCCATCTCTTTCTCTCGGTTGCTTTTATTTCTCACTTCCTCTGGTCTCCTTTATTTTCTGCATCATCTTCTCTCTCTTTTGTCTTTTTTTCACTATGCCTGTGAAGAAGTTGCACGAAATGTACGAGAGAGGGACAGACATTAATCCGCATCTCAGCTGTCAGAAAACAAATCCTTTATATGAAAGAAAGATCCAGCCAGAGTGAATCAAAAAACTTTCCCGCACACAAAAAAAAAGATATTTCTTTCCAGGCGTCTCAGGAGGAGGAGGAATTAAATTAGACTGGTAGAATGAGAAATCAAGAGAAAACCCGTTGTTTTTTTTTTTGGTTTTAACACTTTTCTAGGGGTGGGAGGAAATGCTAACTGGATTATATTACTGAAATGCTGCTGTTTGGGAAGAATTGAGCCAAGATTGGTGAGTATAAGGAAGTGTTGGAGGATACACTGGGGAAAGGAAAGGTGGAGATGATGGCTTCGAGGCAGGGCTGGGAGACTGGACACAAGGGAAATCCCTCATCCCTAAATAACCCGGTTGTTTGGATAGCTTGTTTACACTCCGCCACACCAATTTGGACATGGTGGCAGGAGCAGGAGACGGGTCAGACCAGGTCCGCTGCTGATAGCCAGACAATAATAGACACTAGCAGCACACAGGGGAATCTCAATTACATCGCTTTAAAAATGGTGTAAATAGAAGACGGAGGGTGGATGTTGATAGGAGGAATAGGGGTAATTTTGTGTATGTATGTGTGTGTGTGTGTGTGTGTGTGTGTATGCGTGTGTGTGTGTGTATGTGTGTGTGCGTCTGCGTGTGTGTGTGTCCACCAAAATTACATCCCACCACTGCTGCATTTAAGAGACATCGACCTGGAATTGGATTGGATGTGTGTTGTAGCAGCACACCTCTAAACTAATATAATTAACCAGACCCACAACAATACATGTACGGAGGCCTAGGGATGGCAATATTTAAATAGAAATCATTTAATCAAACTGCAATTTCTTTTCATATTAAGAAAACTTTATCTTATTTTCATCTTTCAGAATGAATAGGTGTACTGCCACACATGGCATTAAAATTACTCCAGAACATAATTCTACCATAATTATCATTTTTTAAACATGTAATAAACTGGCAACCTTAACTTGAAAATGAAATAAATAAAAACTAAATGCTAATATTTATTTAAATCATGTCCCTATTTTTACATCATTTTTATTGGAACACAAGTTTTTAAGCTAATGATCTTGCTAACAAGCTTACAATGGAAAATTCAGATGTTTTTTTGGTATTTCATTATGTCATTATTATTATTTCATTATGTTAGCATGCTATTGTGCTTTGCTGCTTTTTGTTTTATTTCTGATTTGATGTGATGTAAGGGGAATTTGAGTGCCATGAAAGGCATTATTATTATATTTATCATTACCTTTTGCTAATTAGCAATAAAACCAAGACAAAAGCTAATGGCCTTATCACAGCAAAAACATTACAATACATCCTGAGAGGGGCATAAATGTGTGCACCAACTTTCCATCCAATAATTTTCTAGTTAATCTACAGTTTTTCAATGAAAACCACAAGTCAATATTGTGGCATCTTCATGACAGACTTGGTCCAAAAAAGTATGTTTATCATCCACTCTGCAGTTTAAAAATGCAAAGTGCTGCCAAATGAAATTAAAAAGGATTTTTGCTACATTTAATGGTAATGCACACTTTAAACTTAAAAATAAACTGGAAATTGATTTTTCTTCTGATTGAATGACTTCATTTTAATATGGGCATCCCTGGAGTTCTGTAGGTGGCTAGTGGAAACAATGTTTGTAAAGTATACAGTGTAAAGTTATTGGAGGCAATCTGGAGGAAAAATCAATCAACTGCAAGTTTAACGATTAGACCAGCCAGCAGACTCCCCTCAAATCCCAATTGCAAGCTCGGGCCCCCAGTTTGGCTGCTGTGTTTCAGCAGTTTGGAACATTCACACGTTGGCAAACTCATGGCTCAGTTCTGGATAGCATTCAACAGTGTAAAATTAGGGGACGCGAGGACGAGTCTTACAACCGTTTTTTCAAAGGCCTCATTTCACAGAGTGTACTGGCCTTGCCTTAAGAGCCTGAGTCATGCTAACAGAGCTTTTCTCCCCCCTCTTTTTATTAGCTCTCATCCTCCGTATGGATTCATCTGGCTGTGCTGGGGCCTCCCAAAAAGCCAGGCGCTTACTCCCTTCGCCCCTCTCTCTCCGTCACTTCATCTCTATTCTTCAGCCAGATAAAACAGAGATTGAGAGAGGGGGATTTTTGGCAGTGCCGGTGAAGCTTTCTTACCCCGAGGCTAGAAAGCAAAAAAGAGGAGGGGCGGAGGGCTGGTGGGAGGTGAGCATTCAATCTGAGGTTTGATGCGGAGTCTGCTTTTAAACGGGACAAGAAAAGAAATACACACACAGCAAAGTGATGCAAGTGTTTAAGCACTTTGTTGTCTCCTCTGAACAGTCACTCACGGCCCGGTTAGTTACAGCAGCAAGGGCATCATGCAGGAAGCGGGTTAGAGGTCGTTTAGATGCTGTGACGTTCTCTGGCAGCCATGCTGGAGGTCTTTTGCTTTTAGCAATGAAGGCAACAAACTGCATTTCTGCATTTGTGATTGAAGAGTAAAGAATTGGTTCATTTTTGTGGTGTTTTAGATGGAGACTGTTTCATAGAGATCCAATCACACTGTAAAATCTGACAAGTTGATTTTACAAATTTAGAAAACTGACTGCCTTGAAAAATGTAAATGTAACTATTAGTAGCAATTTATGTCAACTTAATATATAATTCTGAAGTACTGAAGTTGCTAAAACCTTAAAAGAACAAGGTAATTTCACTCATCTTTTGAAAGCTGCAAAAATTTAAGTAAATAGAGCTAAATTTCTAGTAAACCAAACAATTACATATAAAGTAAATGCAAATTAAGATTAATAGTTGTATTCACTTTACTTTTTCAAGGAAATCAAGATTATTTTAAGTCAGATCAACTTGTCAGATTTTACAGTGCAGTCACACTCCAGTATACTGTACTGTGAAATGGATTTGCACAGTTCTAAGGGCAAGTGTTATGGCATTTAGCATTTTGTTGCTTTTTCTTCCACTAGCTCTTGTTACCACAAGTTCAATTAAATGTCTGAAACACCCAACATCCATTTCCATTAAGCCCTACAGGTATTGAGTCATGCTGGTTCAACAGAGGTTTTTGGATTTCTATTGCTGAGATTTATAACATTGCCACAATACTGAGAAATGAATAGAATTCCATTAGTGGTGCACAAAGAACTGACAAATTACTGACTATAATTAAATTGCAATGCCTTTTTCCAAAGACATTCTATTTAGTCAGGGTAATCCACAAACCTTGCTGTGCACAGTTCTCATTATTTCTTTCAGCTGTGGCTTAAAAAGTCTGCAGTTTTAATTACTTCAACTTTCTGCCAAATCATGTTTTTTTCCCATTAGTTTGGTAAAACAGAAGGCTCTAAATACTACAGTACCTGTATGCCTCTGCATAATGCATCTATAGAAGGTTGATGTTGCAACTGGGAGCAAAGCGTCAGAGTTGCCAACTTTGTTGAAAACCCAGATTTAGTTGATTGATTGATTTAACCCCTTAGCACCTGCATAGACTTAAGTTTTTTGTTTGCTGCCTTCAGACACATTTTAAGAGCATTTAAACCTCTTGAACCTGAGAACAATGGTTTGATTTCCCTCAAAGACAGGAAAAAATATGATGAGCAACTTGGTAAAGAAATGTCCTGCAAAATGCAAAGACGACAAGGAAGTGATCTGATCTTGCCTGATCAGATCTAATTGGATCTACGTATGTATAATTCTCTCTGTGTATTTTATTTGGAATTTTAAAAACAAAAGACCAAAAAAGGACTTTTTTGAGGTCATTTTCTTGTTTTTGTTTGTTTGGGGGGATTTTTTTCCTATTTGTTTTCCTATTTTCGGGTAATTTATTGCCTTACAACATTTATTACATATATTAACATTTCTTTTCCCAATTTATTGCTAATTGTTGGGCCATCTTAGTAAGTGGCTCTTGCCATTTTTTTTTTAAGAAATTCAACCAATTTAACCAGGTTTTAAAGTGTTAATCTAGGGTTGTCTGCATTCATTTGTTAATCACAATGCCTTTAATGCATTAATGAAATGTGCATTTATGATTGAATTTTAAGCATACCATTAAAAATGCAATTTTTCGCGATTGCTATTGAAATCCAGCAATTATTTGCAATAAAAAACATTGATAGCCCTATTTAAAACTTTTTAAAAAATTGTCAGGTTTCTACAAAGAGTGACCTTGAGCTCAATTATGGTTAGCAGGAATTTTAACTGCTTTAAACAAGAGTTTGATTTTTTTATTTTTTTCAAAAACATGGAGCGAAGGTAACGAGCAACTTAAGAAGACATTGCCCGAAAATTAGCTAGAAAAATTACCTGAAAATGATTACACGCAAAAAAAAAAAAAAAAAAACAACTGAAAAACAACAACAAACATGAAAATGACCCCCCAAAAGTGTATATATACTTTTTTTTCCTCCCTGTAACATAATGTTAAAGCTAAAATTATTATAATTATAAATAAAGTTATCTGGACATTTTCCCTATCTTTCTGAGTAGTTTTCTAACAATCCTCCCCTCTGTTTTAAAACTGGTTTTAGGGTTGTTTTCTTGTCAGCTTTTACTGATTTCTTTCATTTTTCGAGACATTCCTTGCCAAGTTTTTTTTCACAAAAAGTCAAATCAGTTTGCTCAGGTTTAAAGCATCAAATAGCTTGTGAAAGGTGCCTGAAGACCCAAAAAAGAAAACTAATCCATCTAGATTTCAAAGGGTTAAGCTCAGTGATGAGATGGTGGCTAGACTGCTTGTTTGGATCTGTAGCTGGCTTCGCTCTTTAAATTTTTAAAGGCTTGAAACTTCTCTTTATGTCAAAGAGACAGATAATTTTCTCTCACAGTTACTCATCTTTTGGAGAAGCTCCAGTTGCAATGCTAATGAATGAATGTTCATTGCAACGGAACTGGACTTTTACTTCCCACTTTAGTACTCTATTGAATTGGGTTGGCAGCGAGACTTTTTACCACTGAAGAACTCAAAACCTCTGCGAATAAAACTGCAACCATGTGAATGATGCAATATCCCTAATGGCACGTTAGACATTACAGCAGATCGTTTTTATAAATTGGGTGGAGTTGCCCTTTTAGAGACTGCTAGCACAGGCTTGGCATTTATGTTTTGCGTTCGTGTATTTGATAAATGATGTAACTGGTTTGTTAATCCGCCAAAAATGAAACACAAATGCAGTTATCCTGCTACTGTTGCAACTATTAATAAAAACCTCCAAGCTGTGGCTGCTGAGAGATCTGACACAAAGCCTCTATAGAGAGGGGTGAGGAGAACAGGTGGAGAGGGAGGGCAGAGGGGACACTGAAGGAGGGCGGTTAGTCGATCAAATGCTGGGCGGGAAGGCAGCGCTGCAGTGCTTTACATACCCCTGAGTCTACAGGCAGCTGAATTAGGCTCAGCTGGGCATGCAAGTCCTCCCGCTTGGCCACTTCCTATAGTGGAAGTGATCGTTGCAGCCGGACAGGAGAGGGAGGCACGCACAGGAAAAGAGGCACAGAGGTGAGAGAGGTGGAACCACAGCAAGTAGACAAAGAGCAGAAGTTAAAGGAGAGTCAGCCTGTCGTAACATTTCATCTTTACCATGCAACATATCCGCATGTCAAAGCCACTGTCCTGGATCACAGTGCGCAGTCACGTGCTGCACATGTGTATTTCAGCGAGACAGTATCGAGGTAAACAGGACAGACATGTTTTACCCTCCATTGGCTCCGATGGATGAAAATCAGTCAGAAAGCAGTAATGAAAATGATCTCGACATATAAATTAAATGAGCTTGTGCATCGTTCAGGACACTGTGTGCTCGGCGTGGAAGCATTCCTCTGCTGCTGACTCAAGCTTCGGTGTGAATCCTACATGTTTGTGTGAAATGTATGTTTATTGTCAGAGTGAGAGGTGTAATAAAAAAGAAGAACAGCTTTTGTCTCTCTGCTGTTAATAGGTCTCTATAAAGAAACAGAGTCGGTGTGTTGCACTCTCGGCAGCGGATATTGGATTCTGTCACATGGACACACTGTTGCAACCTGACAGAGACACACAACGAGAAAAAAGGGATGGGTAACAGGAAGAAACAAAATGAGGAGCAGATGAAGAAGATGGAGGAAAGTCAAGAAAGTAAAAGAAGGCAAAGAGGACTAAAAACAAGACCTCCATTAGGTGATTTCACCCCCGTTTTAAGCCAAAAACAATATGGACATTAATAGTGACACAGTTGTGTGTGTCTTGGCTCCACAGCCGCTCATCTCTCCTGGCTTTGGCTCACGTCGTTCAAGCGCCCGTTACCTAGCAACCCTGACGCAGGGAAAGTTTGGCCGACTAAAAATAAACTTAGTGTTTGCAGAAAAGGATGTTAAGTTGAAAAAGGAGAGGGAGAATTAAGCCGACAGCTCTGTGATGATACAGGAGAGCAGAGGGGGAGAACAGAACACTGCGCTAATAGACCTTAAGGGGTTTCTACATTTGTGTGTGTGTGTAGCCTATGGGAGTGTGTATATGTATGTGTTTGAAGATTTCTTGGGCAGTTAGCATAGTAGAGTGGGTTTTTATAGCATATTTGCTAAAATAACAGCTGCCTGCTGCAGTTGAAAATGTGACTTTTTAACAAATAGATGAGGGTGAACACCAGCAAAGATGGAGGCCTGAAAACCAAAACAACAAGCTGAAAGATGCTAAAAGGTAAGCTTGTTTACCCTATGGCTAGCATTGTTTACCTAGTGTGTTGTTTGAAGATTTTTTGGGCAGTTGATTTTCTTAAGAAACAGCTGCTTGATGAAATTAAAAATAAGACTCTGATACATAGATGAGAAGGAACTGAAACAGCAAAGTTAGAGGTCGGAAAATCAAAACAAGCTGAAATTTAAAAAAAAAAAAAATGTGTTAGTTTAACAAGCTTCAGCTTTGTTTGGCATTAGTGTCTTGTATCAAGATTTCTCACACAACTAGTATTGTAGAGTGGGTTTTTATAGCATATTTGCTAAAAAAAAAAAGAGCTGCCTGCTACAAATGAAAGTGAGACTATTAGAGAAATAGATGAGGTGAACTATAACAACAAAACTGGAGGTCAGAAAACCAAAAATAGCAAGATAAAAGATGCCTAGTTTACCTAGCTTCGTAGGGTTAGAGCCAGCCTCAAGTGGCCATTCGAGGAACTGCAGATTGTGGCACTTTAGTTTTGGCTTTATTTTTCAGGCTCGTATATTAGAGCTTTTTTAAATCATCATTCGAATCAAGACTTGTAGTACCACAGGGAATAAAGTTCTCAAAACACAGGTGGGACTAAGCAACAATTAACAACATAAGCTATCCAGTGAGTTAACAGTCTGAGTGACTGTCTGAATCAGTCTTATACACACAGATATTGCACTAATCAATGTAAAGCACCAATACCTTGGACCACACTAATAAAAGGGGAACTATCACCTCAGAAAACAAATTAATTCTTCTTTTATTTAATTACAATTTTGACCAAATCAGAATACAAGTCAAAACCACCAAGCATATATACACTGATTTTAGCTAAACCTTTTTTTAACGTCAGTTGGACTTCAGAAACGCACTAATTTCAGTCTTGGCCCGCATGTAAAGCCTTCATCTTAAGCAGCTTTGGTCACTGTCTCCCACCTCCTATGTCATTCCAATCACCATAGTCATGCACCAGATATTTGTACAGCAGCAAAGTGCAATAGGAGGAGAAGCCCATTCAAATTAATCCATATTTTATGAGGCTGTCATCCTCACTCCCCGCCACCCCTCGTCCGTCCTCTCTCCTCTCAGCCCAAGAGCCAGAGCGTCAGTGATCAAAGCATAGGTGCTGTCACTCCTTCAAGAAAGAGAAAGAGGGGGAGACAAGTAGAAAGCTAGAGATGGGCTGAATACTTGTGTGATTTACTCTCTCAATCACGCCTCGCCCTCTGTTCCTTTCTCTCTGTCGCCCTGTCTGTCTCAAATAAAGCCCTTTATGTTCCTGAAAAGGCTGAAAAGTGAAGAAAGGTCGCTCGATGAGTTTCAACTTCTTTGCTCCCCACGAAAATATTTTTTCCTAGCTGATGTCTCTGAACAGCTTCTTGTCCTTTTCTGTCTCGGTGAAGAATCACAAACATAGTGTGTCGGTGGAGAATTTCAGTTTTGTTTTATGATATAAAAGAGTTGCACTAAGGAGGGGGAAAGATCAGGGGAGCATGAGAAGAAGGTATCTGAGCATGAGGCTGATGAAACGGGATGTGGGTGATGTGGGCTGATGCACAGTCTAGTCTAGCGGACATAGTTTTCTTATGATGTGCTTTATGGCATGACTGCATTGGCAAATAAGCAGAACGATAATGAGGATGACTGCTGAGATAGTGGGAAAGAGTGGGAGGAGAAGAGGCTGACAGCGAGATGAAGATGAAGAGGAGAGGAAAAATGAAACGCTGCAACTAGTGTGCTCTCATGTCCTCACATAACCCGCTGCAGAGAGTGCAAAGAAAAGGTATAGGTTAATGCCTACAGCGTATGGATTTGTTATGTATGTGTGGGTGTCAACATCCATCCGACAGTGCTCTGTGTGCCTGCGCCGAAAAATAAGCACCTTATTGAACGATTTAACACTTTCACCCCGACAAAAATAATTTGAGTTAAGACCTGGAAGCAAGCCAGATCCCTGTGAAAGATTCAACAGGTTGACCTGCATTTATAAAAAGATATATAATCTCATCCCAGTGGCAGATTTCTTCAAATGCTTTTAGAAAAAGAGGATTTAAAGGCTGATTTTTGTGGACGTGTGACAAGCAACAGTGTACCTCGGTTTGGAAACCCTCAACCAAGATGGCCACCAGCAAGTTGAAGAGGACATAGTTGCCGAAGGTCATAAGTGCGATGAAGTAGAGGGCGGCTACAGGAGAAGTGGAAGCCATGCCGTTATATAACACCTTGTTCCAGTCTTCCTGGGTTAGGATCTGAAGAAGAGAAGAAAAAAGTATTTATGGTTAAAGCATATAGTTAGGGCTGGCTCAGGCCCGCCTTGAACCAGCCCCTAGTTAGGCTGATATAGGCCGAGTCTGCCAGAGGGACTACTGTAATTTTACTGTTTTGATGAGGTCTGTACACACATCAGTTGTTTGTCTACCATTTTCACACCCATTAACTTTTTTTTGGGGGGGGGGTCCTTATCCGCTGCAATGGTCAAAGGACAGAGGGATGTTGTATGTTGCAAAGCTTTCTAAGGCAAATTGTGACTGAACTGAAAATCATCTAATAATTGACTCCTCCCTAAGCTCTGTCCCCCTTTTTAAGTTTGTCGCTTTCCGTTCTGAAAAGCCACATATGCCGTATAAAGATGTCACACATGTTGATCAGTAAGTTTGTTTGTGTTAATGTGTAGCTTTTCTGTTTAAAAGGGTTAGTTCACACAATCAAACAAACTAGATGGGAGTAGTAGACCAGCAGCTCCTGTGTTCAGAGAGGTAAAATTACTGTTTTTGCCAATGGAGTATGGCTTTGAAAACAGCAGATTTAGCATAGAGTTTCACATTTTGCTCAGTTTCCCTGCATCAAGGGCTGTCCGCTTGAGAAGTACTTGAGCATACAACCCCTTTTACCTAAAATTCAGCAAGAATTTTGTCAGTTTCGTTCACCAGAGGTATGTGAGAAAAACAGGAGCACAAATTTACAGCTGTATATTACTTAAACTGGCCGTCTGAGTATTACACTGACTATGGTACAAGTACCTCATGCAACCCAACTTTAAAAGATCCGAACTATGCCTTTAAAGTTTCAGAGCAATGACCGGACAGTTACTGTTCAGGGAAACAACCCTGTCATATTTCAGAGGTTATGTTGTGATGAAGTTCCTGATGAGTGCCTCCCTTTCATTTCTGTGTCAACATGAAGGCATTTCTGTGCACCGCACATTTTTCATTTGGAAGGAAACCACACTGGAATGTAAAAGCTTTCATGACTATGTAGACTGGATCAGTGACGCTACATTAAACCGTCCATGAATAACATCATAAGAACAGACGTGTCAGTACAATGTTCTATGCAGCGAGACATGCTGACACTTTACCTTGTCCCTGATCAGATGTTTCACTGAATTATAAATGGCTACTATATTAAGGGTGATAAATACTATACAGATAGATAATAAATGAATGGCTGGACCCAGCGGAAGGCTTAATCACAGATCCAAGACGACATAACGCAGGAGGCAGGTCTACTTAACCTTTGTAAGATACTTGGAAATGGAAATTAGACAGAGTGGAAGAAAATGAGAGAGATAGGCAGCAAGGGAAAGTGAGGAGGAATATTAAATATCATGTATTTTATTTATTCAGGAGGAAATTCTCTTTTCAGCCGCTGAACAGGGACAAGTTCAGTCAGCACCAATGAAGCAGGAAGATGTTGGTTGCTTGAGGGCACCTCAGCAGCCAAGTTTGATAACACGGGAAGTGCAAGCATCCAGATGGCAGATAAACTTGCATACCTTAAGATCATCCTGCTGCATAATTTTTACTATCTCAACACACTAAAGTTAGACATAAAGCTAAAGCTAAATTAGCCATAACACAATGAAATGTGAACAGACTAAAAAAAAAAAAAACAAAAGTAATTGCTCACCTGGAAGACAGTCACTATGGCCCACAGAAGAGAGTCAAAGTTCTTCCTGTCTGGCAGAGTGTCTCCTCCATCCCTCTCGGACCCAAACTTACAACCAAACAGATGCATCCCCAGGATACTGACACAGGACGAGGCAGAGAATAGGAGAAAACAAACAGGAAACTGAGGGGTAAATGTTTACATCAGGCCAACCAATGAGATACAGTACAAATAAACAGAAATAAACACACTTGTTTTGACTCCACCATACTGATTATACCTGCTGCTAGCAAGACAGCCGAGACACAATGTACCGAACATGAATGGTAATTACTGCCCAGGGGACTGACATACAAAAGCATAAATAGAAGTGTTCACAACTTAGTTTTGTGAGCAAAAAAAGTAGAAAAGTAAACAAAAACACCACATATGGAGTACTGTCACTCAGGAAATAAACAGTCATTGGTTCATTGGCCCATGATGCATTGAGGCACCAATGCTGCCAAGGGGAGTGGGAGTGGAAATGGAGTGCCTATGCCAGGTTGAGTTCAGCACCATGGAGAGCGTCACAAGCCGTGGCAATGACACCTCATTCAAACAAATGAGGATCCCTGGCAACAAGAAACAAAGGCACAAATTCATCCAAATAAAAGCTACTTCCACTGCTTTTGAAATTAGACATTTAACATTTAACACCTGAACTGACATCAGTTTTTCTGCGAAAACATCATGAGCGTTTCTTGCCAAGTTGGTCATTGCCTTTTTCCCCAAAAAATTCAAACCGTTTTGCTCAGGTTTCAAAGGGTTAAATAGCTTGTGAAAGGCATCTGAACGCAAGAAGGGTGATTCTGATTCAAAAAAGAAAGAAAGAAAGAAGAAGAAAAAGAACGTTAGTTTAACACTAAATACAGTCAGACAGTTTATGGGGGGTGTTATTATCATGAAGCAGCAGTGAGCGTGCAGCACTGCAATCTGTCTTTTATTCATAAACACAGACAGTGAAGCTCAACTGGAGCTGAGGGATCAATGAACAGGCCTCTACTGTGTCAACTTGGCAACTCTTCACTCAAATCACAGGCTGTTTATATATGCATATACAAGGGCCTTGGAATTCTATGTGTGTTTGTGTTTGTGAGAGTGGACTTAAGTGCATGTGTCTCCTCCATACGTGCACTCACACATACACGCATCCAAACAAGCTGCTGAAAAGAAGCAGCACATGCTCAGATGCACCTACTGCAAATTATTAACATGGAGTTAAAATGCAGCTGCCAGAACAAGAGGAGGCCAGTTAATGACAATATTGTTCCCACTAATGCAGTCGCTTAAAGCTCCAGTCACTATAACCATGCTGAAATAATCTGTAAAAAAAACCCATAGTTTTGTTGGAAGACGTTTGATGTTGGAGACATTTAAAGCCTCTGAAAACTTGCTTTTTCAAACAGCTTCTTACTGCGACCGATGGCGTTGAACATTAACACAGTATTTTCTGGCAAAATTGGATGTTTTTTCTTTTCTTTTTACATTAAAGATTTAGTTCATCATCATCATTTAGTTATTAATATCGAATGTTATAGAGAAATACCTTGGAAGTGAAGTTAAGTTTCCAAGGGATTTAATGGAAATTATCCATTTTGGAACAAAGTCAGTTCTACAGTTAGATAAAAAGAGGGTCTTTTTCAAAAGTAGTCCCTTGAATAACACATATTTTATCAACAAAGCCCCCAAAAAATATAAAAAATAAAAAATAAATCAACTGCATTTTGTCTTTGATGATCGGCTGTGTGTTTCTTCAATCCAACCGCCAGAATAAATGTTGCACTATGCTTTCCTGTAAACCACAAACAAGTCACACTTGTGTGTTTTATATATAGCGAATATGTTGAAACTTTGTGTCTCTTTACTTTATAATTCTATGTTGTAAAAACACTGGTTAATGTGTGGTAAGGTTTAGACAAAAACAGTTATGGTCAGAAAAACATCATATTTTGGCCTCAAACACCCCGTCTGTTTACTACAAACATGGCTGGACATGTACCTAACTTTAGTTAAAATATTACCTGCTTTGTTGGTGCAAAGTGGACTAAACATGTCCTGACCAGTTGTTAAAAAATGTCTGCTTCTATTGCTAAAATTACCACAAAAAATTATATACCTATCATTTAAATATATCATCTGTTTGTTTCCTTAAATACCACTGAAAATGTCCTGACCTGTTGCTAAAAAATGCCTGCTTCTGTTGCTACAAACATGGCTTAAAAATGCCCCAACCTGTCATTAAAAAAAATACCTGCTTTTGCTGCACAAACATGGCTAAAAATGTCTTAACCTGTTGCTAAAAAATACCCACTTTGTATCTACAAACATGGCTACAAATATCCTGACTTGTTGTCAAAAATATGCACTTTTGTCGCTACACACATGGCTGAAAATGTCCCAGCCTGATGTAAAAAAATACCTACTTTTGTCGTTACATACACAGGTGAAAATTTCCCAACCTTTCACAACAAACAAAAACAAAAGAAATGGCTGAAAACGTCCTGACTCATCGTGAAAAATGACCAGCTTTTGTTGGTCTCTAACCGTGATCTGCTGCCATTTACTGCCTGGCAGCAGTCTCACCTAAATGTCACACTATCCACCATCTCCTGTTCTTCCTGATGAGAAATGAACATTAAGTACATGAAATATGAACCGCATCATTCGTATAAAACATACAACTGTAACATATCTGTGGTTTGCAGAGACACGCAATGCCAACATTTTATTCTTGACACTGGGCTCGTGTGTGTGTGTGTGTGTGTGTGTGTGTGTGTGTGTGCGTGTGTGTACACTGGATTTTGTTGAGCTCAGCCACAGGCCTAATCAGGCAGAAAGAAAGATTGCTGACAAAACCCAGAAATCACTTAGTCTCGTCACCTTATCGACTGATCTTCCTGTCACGTGTCTGCACTGGTCACTGCTTCTTTCTGCTCCTCGCTTGCCATATGCACTGATCTACCAATTTACTTTCATTCCACACCTCTATGCTCTCAGCTCCATCTGCAGAACTTGCTTCATGGTCACTGATCAAACTCTATTTTAGTTTACCCCATCTGTTTTTTATTTTAACTCTCTTTGATGTCGTTTCTCCATCAGCAGCAAGAACTACAGGGTTCATTTTTTCATGAGATTCTAAGATCGATACATATATATTTTGCAGGGTGAGGCAGCTCACACTCCCTCTGCCTACCTAAAGATGAAGATAAAGAGCATGAGCAGCATGCAGAAGGTGGCCACGTTGTCCATAGTCTTCATCAGCACCACCAGCTGCCTCTGCAGGGCCGGCATGAAGCGGACCAGCTTCAGCACCCTCATCAGCCGGAAGGTCCTCAGCACCGACAAACCGCCACCCTGCTGACCCACGATCTCCCACACACTGTGCAAACACACACACACACACGTATGCATTCCCATTAGAATCAACATCTTCAAACTGTGAATAGTCCTGATAAATAAACTCAGATCTAAAAAGATCTTCAGCTTGATTTCATTTTCACTATTTTTAATCATGATGTGCTTAGAACTAACATGTTCAATAAATGTTTGAGCACTGTTAGCAGCATTTACAACATTGTGACAGGGAGCCGCACATTGCTTATTAATACTTCATGAAACTTTTATCATTTATATCTACTTGACTGAATCATTAAAGCAGTGTTATTTGATTCTTTTGGCCATTTCGGGGCAGAACAACAGGCTGTAAACACAACAAGCAAACAGTTGTCTATTTAAACATCGAAAAGATAGGGAGCAACATTAAAGGCAGACTTCACCCCCATGAGCATTTGTATATCAATGACTCACTCTGTGTTATGATGAGTTTGTGAAGAAAACTATTTTCTCGCATGCCTCGACAGCAAACAAAGAACTCCAAAACTCTTTGATCAAATCTTGATGAATTGAAGTCATTGGGGTCCACGTTTAACAACAGAAAAACTATATCTAAACATCCGTTCACAAACTCTCACACACCTCGTGCAGTTTAATCCAAGTCTTATTTATCCAGTTTTATTCACAAACAGACCCCTTCTGACAGGAAACTGATCTTAAAGTGAAACTTATCTATAATCTCTTTAAAGCCAGACCCCATTGAGAAAAACACTAATTTACCTCACTGAGCACAGGAGCAACTGGTTTGCCTCTGCTTCTATTATCATGCAGCAGTTATGGTTATTGCATGGCTTTGGTGTTTTAAAGGACCAGTTTGAATTCACCAAAGTCACACAAGAACACAAACAAACTAACAATCGAGGTAGCAGCACAACAGCAAGCCCTTGTTTGGAAAGGTAAAATTACTGTGTTTTTTCAATGGAGTCTGGCTTTGAAGAGAGCATAGATAAGCTTCACTTTTAGTTCAGTTCCCTGTCAGAAAGGGCTGCGTGGGAAGTACTAAGCATACTGGATAAATAAAACTTGCATTATACTGCACAAGTTGTGTGAGACTTTGTAGTTTTGCTGTTTATAAACATAGACTGTTTTACTTCAATTCATCAAGAATTGTCTCAGTTTTTTGGACTCTTTAGTTCACTGGAAGAACATGAAAAAAACCCCATCAGGGATAGAATTCAGTGTAACACAGGGTGAGTAACTGATATACAAAAGGTTATTTCGGGGATAAAGTATTCACTCAATATTATTTGGAGTCATGTTTCTGGCCACCTGGTAAATGTAAGCCCAATATTAACTCTTCTTTAAGCTCTGTTTGGGTCTCCACCTACTCCCAAAGGAAATGTCCTTCTGAATGCACAACTATATTTACCACCTAGGTGCTAACTTTGTAGTTTCCTCACTCCCATAATAACATATCTTATTACTAAGGCAAATATAAAGCATTCATGATTAACACTGTACACTATTTGTACATAGTCAAAACATTTTTAACTGAAAAACTAAAAAAATCCAGCAAACAGCAAAAGTGAAGCACTTTTTGGAAGAAGAGGAGCCATTACTTATACACTGCACAACCAGACAACACAATATTTGCAGTTTTTGAGGACTCTGTTTACTCCCCACATTGGAATAGTGATGGCACATTGTTTTGAAGGGCTGGAAAGTTAACATGACTGTACAACAGTTGTTATATTTTTATTGTATAACAATGATCATGGGTATATACCACCTTTAGGTTATGTGTACCCAATGGTATTCTGTTAAAAACAGAAACAGAGAGCAGGGAAAAAAAGGACTGCGTATCATTTAGTGAGAAATTCTATCGTTAAAAAGTCCTGCTCTGCAGCTCACCTGATCACCACGATAATGCCGTCGAATATATTGTAGGGGTTCTTGATGTAGCCGAAGGGCCCGTAGACCAAAACTTTCAACAGCATCTCCAGAGAAAACAGGCTGGTAAACACGATGTTACTGATCTCCAATGCATTGGTCAACTCGTCAGGCTGGCAACGGAGACACAGAGAAACACAAAGAGAGGACAGGTTAACCCTTTAACACCTGGATCACCATCAGGTTTCTTGTGGCCTTATCAGACGCCTTTAACTAGCATGTAAATCTCTAAAACCGGAAAACATGGGTTTGATTTCTTTCAAAAACACTGGAAAAAAATAATGAGCAACTTGACGAGAAAAGTCCGGCAAACTGCAAAAACTAAGTAAAAGGTGATGAGGAAATAATTTTAAAAATTAGCTGGGGAAATTATAAGTTTGAAAGTTAAGAAAATTATGAAAAATGAGGAGCAAATGTCCAGATAAGCATATTTATAATTCTCTTATGTATTTAAAATTATGTCAGAGTTTAAAAATATAGATGTTGTATGTATTTTCATGTTATTTTCTTGTAGCTTGTTAATAATTTTGTGCTATTTTTTTGTTGTTATTTTGTGCTAACTTTTCTTAATAAGTTGCTTGTTGACCTCTTACCATGATTTTGAAAGAAATCAAGCTTATTTGCCCAGGTTTCAAGGGGCATATGCATAACTGTGACCCACTTTTGTATAAACCTTGTATCTCCAACCTGTAAAACTTTCAGGAGCTGAGAAATTTGCCTTCTTTTCAGCCCAACCGGCAGCAGTTTGAACCTGGATGTGCATGTATGACAGTTTTTTATATGATGACAGCAACAACACCTGCTGTGACAGTGACTTTGCAAATGGCTAAATTCAATTCAAAACTGTCCTTTCACACTCAAATACAATATGCACACTTTATCTCGCACCAGGACACACATGGATCACAATGCGGCGGCTGACTATGCCTGGGGCGCCTACTCAAAGCTCATCAGAGAATTGGACTGCCACTCACATCTAGATCAAACAACTGGTGTGTGTACAGTACGTGTTTGTGTGCCAGAAAAAACAGAGGAAAATAGGCGATGCAGACAGACAAGAGAAAGAACACGGGCCCAAAGATAAAAGGCGCGGCACATCTAAATGTGACACAGTATGTAAATCAGACATCTATAGCGAGTATCCGTAATTATTGGCTGGGAAAAAAGAGCCGGTGGGAGCGCTGTTATGTGTCTGTGGGCTGCGTAACACCCCAGACAAGCTTCATGAGGCCTTTCATCTCCATGCAATAAACAGTTTACACAACTCCAACATGGTGTCATACACACACATTACACTGACATGGCACAGAGGATGGAAGGTGTCGGAGGGCCCGATCTCTGTTTGTGTGTTCTCCATCATAAAACTGTAAGCGAATGTGTGCATGTATGTATGTGACTGCCTATATCTCAGTTTCAATATCCCTCTGTGTGTATAAATAGAGTCGCCGTCCCGGCAGAAACGTTATCCCCAGGGTGAACCGGGAGGTAATGTAATGTAATGTAAACATTTTGTGTCATTAAGGCCTGTCCTGGTGGGCCGCCACTAATCTCTATACACCACCAGTGTTTAAGCGGCCATTACTCAACACCAGCATGGATACACAGAGAAAAGAATACAGAGATTAACATCACCAGTTGAATAACAGCTCTTCGTGCTACATTACGGCACCAGTTTGTCTAGAGCGCTCCTGCAACAGTGACACAAAAGTCAGATATCTATTATGAAATATTGTTTTAGTGTTGTAACACTGCTTTCAAGTCATATGGGAAAAATGGCTGCTCCAGTATCCCCGCTTTAAAGCAATAAACACTCAGAATGGAAGCTAAGCTTTTATCAGGCACATAATGTCTATTACTATTTTTCTTTCAAAAAGAAAATATAGTACCAACAGTTAAGTGTGACAAATGATTTTCAGAGTAATGCTTAACTCTGCAGGCAGAGTTAGATGATACTATTAATACCTGTCTGTTAAATGCTAGCTTAACTGCAGTAACCAGGTACACGAGCTCCATGAAAATGAGGAATTGTTTTTTTACTTTAATTTTTGTCTATTTTAAAGGGAAGGTATAACAGGTTAATAGTTGAAATTTGAACTCCCGGTTGTTTTCTACGCGTTTGCAGTCTTGAGGCTAAGCTATGGTAACTGTCAGTGGTGTCAAGCAACAAAGTCATGGTACTTTGTTACAATACTTAAGAATATCTGTACTTTACGTGTTTTTTTTAAATATTTCTGTCAACTTTTAGTTTTACCACACTACATTTGATAAATAAAATGTTAACTTTTACCCCAAAGCATTTTCCCTTGGCTTTTTATGGAGGAAGGGAGCAAGTGAGGAGGGGATGGACAGATGATTGCAAGAAGGGAGGGGAGAAAAAACTGGATTTTGTTCTTCGAATCCTTTACATTGTTTTTCTTCTTTTCAGTGTTGCAAAGGCTTATTATTGCATTATTAAGGACACAGACGATTAAAGTGACAGATGGGTGCCATCCCTTTATAAGTCGCCACTATGGCAACAACTTTGGTAAGTTAATGGCTTAATATAGCCATAGCTGTCGCTATTTCAGTGTGTCTTCAGCTCATGAAAGTTATTTGTAATGTATTGGTCTCTAATAAATTAGCATTTGGTTGTACTAAAATACCTACTAAAGAATTGCAGGTTCCGTTTTCCTGGAAAATACATTGTGTTTTGATGGTTTCAAGCAGTTTTTTGGTAACGAAAATAGGCATCAGTTAACCATAGTTGCCTATAAATAAACCCTGCTTACAAAGCTAGCAGAAGGCAGAAGTTTTATCCACCACATTGTCAGAATATGTCTCCAAAAATCCTAGATACCAACACCCAAAATGCCAAACTTGGTGCTTCAAAACAAGAGACAAATGGGTATTTCACAGTGGCTACATCCATTATTCTATACAATGTATTGCGCTAACATCTACCAAACCAAAGAACAGAGAATTGTGGATCATAACATACACAAATGTAGCGTGACTTCATTTTTGCTCAGGAGGCCATTACCCCACTACATGATTACAGAGTTAAATAGCAGTTTTCTGATATGTTAATGCTTTAAACAACTCCTTTAATGGGCAGACAAGCTAAGACAATTTGTGTACGCCAACTGTATTCAAGAATGTGTTACCACCCTGTCACGTAAGTTTGTACAGGTGCAAAACAACACATTCCCGATCACAACCAAGCACACCCACCAGAAACACTCACTGTGGAAAGAGGTGCAACAGCATTCAAACTTTCAACCTAACAGGGCAGTGAAACAACGGTTCTCAGCTTAGTGTTAAGTCACTCTTTAATTACTTCACTTTCCAAACTTTCCAAAACTTAGATGCTAAAACTTAAAATGGGTCATTCACTATGTGTTCAGTGTAAGCACAGTCAAAACCAACCACTGTCTACAGAAAACTTCAATAAGAGCATCCTGACAGCGTATCTGAGTTTGAACAAGTCAACACTTACAAGTCATTGCTGAGTATTAAGTCATTACTCCCATAAGACTGGGATGCAGCATTCGGCCCTGAGGCGGCAAAGAGGGTCCAGCAACACCAAGATTTATTATTGCAACATCATTTAGAGCCTGAAGCTTCAAACCTGAATTGGCTTATGATAACCACACTTGTTGTCAGGGCTACTTTTAAAAAGACCTCATACCTAAATGACAAAATAGCCTGTTTCCAGAGTGACCCATATGACCTTTATGGAATTTATTCCTACTAGCGTTTTTTTGATTTGTTATGTTTAGGTGAATAAAAGTACTTTGTAAACATTGGGATCATGGTTAAAAGAAACCAGTGACAACTGGTGGTAAGGAGACAAATTAAGACAATTTCTATGTCCAGCTATCCAACCTGACAGGGCTGGAGGAACCCGCCAGGAGCCCTGGGGCAACAAGGAGCTGTGAACCATCCGGTTCTTGCCTCTCACTATTGTGTAGGTCTTGCAGGTTTGGCTCCACTGCCACAAATATCTGAATATTTGTGATAAAATATAACTATAAAATATAACTATGGACTTAACTCTGGACAATCAGGGGTCAGGTAATGTCAGCAATAACTATATTTTGTACTTTGCAGGATTATAGGATCAAAGCCTGATTAAAATTTAAAATAAAATAGTGTTGGGGCTTGTTCCCTTGAGTGAAAAAGTCATTCATGACATAATTCAAAAAGCTCAGTGGGATTACTCCGGCTGCAACAGCAATTTGCAACATATAGCGAATGTCAGTCAAGGGTGTAAACTGGAGAAAACAATGGCCCCTTCCTACTTCAGGCGCCTTTGCAGAGACCTTACCTTTCTTTGACCTCATCCTTCATTGTGATGTCAAATACAAACCCAAGGATATAAAGTGTGTGTGTGTGTGTGTGGGGGGGGGGGGGTACTGTTCTTGAATGAACTATAGCCAATGATGGTCAGCAGCTGTACCAAATTTCCCAGGAGAGTGAATGCATAACCCTCTGTACTCTCATACTGATTGGCTAGTACTCATTGCCTTCGTTGATTAGATTGGTTCGGTTTAGGTAAGAGGAGTGAGATTTGTTAGGGTAGGAATGTCAGGCTAAGTAAATCAGAGGCAGAGTCAGGCGGGTCATGCCTTGTTATCAAAGGAAGTGCAAACTTGCATACCCCCAAATGCCATTTAGTGGTGTTAAAATCAATAGGGTTTCACTCTGAATAAGCTATCAAGTGTGTACTTCTGGCAGAAGTAACATACTACAAAAAAAATATCTATCATCTATCATAAGAGCTCACAGCTGACCCCGCACTTTCTTTGATCCTCTGCAATACACCTACCAGTGTGAAGTTGAGCTGATGAACGGTTATTGAGAAAATCGAAGGAGAGACATACATACAGAAAAACAGACTCCTTCCATTAAGGTGAGATTTCTTCCCTTACTTCTGACTGTAAGCTAGCAGCTGCTACCCTTCCTTTAAATCATAATTAAACTCTGCTGTGATCAGTATATTTGCATCAACACCCATTATTCTTGTCATCCTCATGATCAATAAATCAAAGAATATGTATCCAACAAGTTCATATTTGTTATTATTGCTTGTCAAAGTTAGGATGTTAAATGAGATGACAGCAACTAATAATGAGGAGAAATAATTGGGGAATCCAAGTGGAGGAGCTGAAAAGTGATTTAAGGCAGGATTAATATAAATGGAGTGTATTTCATCACGTTACTTGTTAAGCATGTTAATGGAAGCACCATCATGCAATACATGTGCAATGTTAAATGGACAGTGTAGAAAATACCTACAGAGAGGAGGGCGGTGTTTTCCCCCTTGTTAAAAAGAATAATTTGCCCTCAGTGTGCTTCATAAAAAACAAGCTTTTCTCCGTTTCATCTCACCTCTTTTTCATTGTCTGCGTCTCTTGTGTCTGTCTCTGGGTTTACAGACACAGACGAATCCATTTGTTTGATCCCATTGCTTTAGTGTGTCCATTCATTTGAACACTGACGAGCGCAGCGGCGGCGGCAAATCCTTCATATGCGCACGCATTGCGCGGTTAAGAAAAGTTCAAAGGGTGAACAAATGCTGGGGCACTTGGATGTTTGTGTGTCCTGTCAGATGAATGCCCTCACACACAGTAGAAACACAGACTAGGCTAAAAGACAAATGCACGGAGGTGTGCCCCAAAGTTACACTCATAACCATCATACATCCAGGCCACACACATAAACTCACACCATGAGCTCTACTCATTACCATGTATGCACACATACTGTATGCACAAAGCTCTGCACAGACTCACACTTGCGTGCAGACACACACATCCACACACAGCTTTATAATAGATGCGATTGATAAGCCAGAACAAGAAGTACAGTTTTTATGAGGTGAGACTTGGACTGCAGACATCTGGCCTTGAGGTTCACGTCATTATTTTTCCCCCACTGTTTCTGCTATGCTATTGTTCCAGCTTGTATATTAGACATTCCTCAGAGATCATGCAAGAATACTGCAAGAGAACGAGACCATAAAAGCCTTTCTCACACATAGAAACGAGCATAGGAACACACAAAAGACACGCAGACAGAAAAATAGGCCCAGAACCACACGCACGGGCATGCTAGCTAAGGTTCACAGCGATTAGCTTATCAAACAGGAGAAAATTCTTAATTGACAAATGGCCATTGAGGTGTGCATTCTTCCTAGAGGGAGATAAATGTGCCCACGTGCATGAGTTTGTAAGTGAGAAAGACGCTCTTGCTTTCTTAATTGCTTCCTTCGATGGCTGTGTCCTGGGTAATGAGGCCGCAGCAGCATTAGGAGGTAAAGTGTGTTAGATGAGGAACAGTGTAATCTGGTTAGCGCAAATGTAATGTCACCTAATCTGATGTGATCTAATCTAAACGGGATGCCACACTCTGCTCAGCCCCAGACTGTCAATGATGCAGCTCTATGTTTGCTGTGTGTGTGTGTGCGTGTGTGTGTGTGTGTGTGTGTGTGTGTGTGTGCGTGTGTGTGTGTGTGTGTTAGTTTAATCAAGTGGTTTGCTTAGGCGTGCTACAGAGGAGGAAATTTCAAGCATGAAATGGAAAGTGATACACTCACCATTATGGATGGTTGGTTGGAATTCAATAACAGTGATGAGGATGATTTGTCTCAGATGACTGAATGGTCTGAAACTCTGCATCAACTCCTTAACATATTTGATGGGATAATTATACAAGGGTAATACAAGTAATCAGGAATTTATTGAGGTTTTTGGATAACTTCGAAAGCATTTTGAAATGTCAACCGTAATATAATGTTACAGAAGCTTCAGAGACTAAGTGTGACCCATGATGTCATAGTTTTCTTCATGGTCAAAGTCAATGAAACTTTGCACATATTTGAATTGTCTTCATGGTGAATATGAAGCTATAAATAGCAGCCAGTTATCTTAGCTTAGCATAAAGAGTGGAAACACAGAGAAAGCCTGACTCTACAAAGGTAACAACCCCAGTGGAAACTTGTTGGTCAAAAGAATGTCCAGGATATAATCCCCAGTGAAATAGCAAATTGCATTTTGAGACTCAGGCTTTTCTATTACCAAATAAGAATCTGTAAACCCCTTAGATCAAAGTGTAAAACAAAAGCTTTCATATTTAATAGGCAGAAATGAGAGTGGTATTGACCTTCCTGTCTAACTGTTAAGTAAATGATTACATACTCCCAAATGTCAAACCATTCTCTTATATCTGGTGTTCCGCAAGTATCAATTTTAGGGCTTTTGTTGTTTTAAACTACATGCATTCAGTCTTTAATGATTACTTTAGCATATTAAGCACCACACAAAACTTCCAAACTCGGAACAGTCACCATCATTAGAGTGCAAGAGCTTCAAATACCTGATGATTTAAGACCAGCTTATAACATTTTATTTGCAGACCATACTGGGATCTAACATTATTAACAGAAATGTTAATAATCAAACTGCCTGTTCAGTTTTTAATAATGAACTTAATCACATATCTAAATGGATTGTGTTAAATACATTTCAGCCTAATATTAAGGTTTCATTCTATGTGGAACTACATCAAAAACAAAGCTGTTTTATAGATAGTGTGCTTTTAAAGAAAGCTGTTTCAACACAATGCCTGTGAGTAATATCATATAGGTTGAACTGAATGCCATGCACTGATTTGTTTATATTATTCAATGATTTACCTTTGTGTAAGTTACTTTCATATAATTGGGGCAATATATACTGCACATAAAACTGCAGAACATCAGTTCATCAGTTACAAAAGATAGTAAAAAAAAACTTGCTTCATCCACAGAGATTCTGTTTCTGTCATATTTTCATCCTCCACATAAACTATAGGTTGTTTACTTAATAAATTGTTATTCCAAACACACTCAGCCCTCTATTTTCAATAATTATTTTTAGCATATTTACGTCAACACAAAAAGCTGAAAGCAAAACTTGATGAGACAATGCAAAAGGGATGAAATGGCAGATTAAGAGCAAGAGCAAGAGAGGATAACTTGCTGAATACAGGCAGCATGTTATTTGACATCTCACTGATCCAGGAAATAACTGAATCCATCATTTGATCACTTCATTGATTCTCCCCTTTTGATTTCATGGCCTTCGGCGCTGGAAAAGCCCCCCTCTATAAACCTGGATTAAGAGCTGTTGTTTTGCCTTCTCCGTCTCACCATTGTACAAATTAGAAAAACACTTTCTTAGGCCTGTCTTGGAGAGAGGCCAGTGTCTTCAGATGCCAACTCTACATTCCTCGGGCAGGGCAGGATAAAAGCTGAATAAATATTGTCTCTGGTTGGAGCGAGAAGCACAACAAAAGGGTCTTTCCACTGTCTCTTTGGCAAAGGGAGAAGCTAAAGTGTGTGTGCACAATAAAGCATCAGAATGCATCAGGAGACCGTCAGAGACACTGACCACTGTGCATTAACTCCATAACCTATGGAAGGAGAAACAAGCTATAACTTTAAAGTAATGTTTTGTTAGTCCATACAATAACTGAACCTAAACCTACCTCACAAATTTTAATTGCAGAGTGCTTTAATGTTGAAGTGGGCAGAACTTCAGCAGTAAGAGCAGACATTTCCATTCATAACAACATTCAATCAAACCACAGTAATCTCAGTGATGTATCTGTTAAAGAATTGTACACAACATCCAAGTCCCTGTACTTCACAACAAGTATTCAAGCTTTCTGTTGCCTTTTTCAACTCCTGTTGCAATACAAACTTTTTCAGAGGAGATTTCTTTTTTAAATGTAAAGTTACACTGAGAAACCTTAAAATAATGACTACAAATTGCATCATAATAAGAAGCTTTCTTAGTGTTGCTTTAATACCTTTTAAAACAGAAGAAACAATACTTCCATTATTTTGTGAAAGTATCTGATTGATTTTTTACTAAATACTTATGTCATTTAACTTAAACTTAGAAGTCCTTATGTTGAGGGGGAAAAAAATCACATTATTTTTGAGAGAAGTCCTTATTTTAAGAAAATTACTCATTATTTGTGAGATAAATTGTAATTTTCAATTACCAAGTCCATATTTTTAAGAAAGTTACGCATTAGTTTTGGTGCTAAATCAGAATTTTAGAATGTTCTCATTATTTCAGATACTAAGTTATTATTTAGGGAAAGTTTCTAATTAAAATGACATAGGATTGTTTTTTTCACCACACTGGCAGAAATGGGCTTCCATGCAATCCAATACTTTGGTTTACGATCAGGTCTGTAGAATCTAATCACATTTCCATTAACCTCAGCTGTACTTTGTGTTTTATGTAAAGTACATTTGTGCTTATTAGCAAATTTTAGCATGCTAAACTAAGATGATAAACCTGCTAAAACAAGGCAAGTTTTTCATGCTGATTTTAGCCCCACTGTGCCTCTAAGGACAGCTTCACCAATTATGCTAGCTTGTAAAATTGAATGACTGCGACAAGATAACAACAGAAAAGAACTTTCTCTTTTTTTCATTTCATTAAAGAATAAGATGACTCACATAATGTGACCATATGACGGTTCGACTGTCCTGTATGACAAATCACTGCAGGTGGTGAAACGGCTTTCATTAATTTCAAAGGATATTGTCTCTTGATGAATCATGGTTAAAGGCTCTCTCATGAGTATGATCTACAAAGTGGAAGGCCAAACATTCGACAGGCACTGAATTTCAGCTGAAATTTGGGGATTTCAAAAGGAGCATGCAGTGTAGTTTTTAAAGGGACAGTTTATCCAAAAATAAAAAAAATTCTCTTACCTGTACTGCTATTTATCAGTATAGGTTGTTTTGCTGTGAGTCACTGAGTGTTGAAGATATCGCCTGAAGAGATATCTGCCTTCTCTCAAAATAATGTAACTAGATGGCACTCAGATTGTGATGCTTTAAGGGCCAAAATAAATAAATAAATGCATTTGAAAACTTAACAGCAATGTCTCTTTCCAGAAATCACATCCCAGTTATTCAAGATAATCCACAGATCTTGCTGTGAGTAGTTTCATATCGAGACTATTTTCTTTCTACTGAACTTCACCTGCCAACTGTGCAGAAGGAAATGTGCATGTGGACTGACAAATAGCTCTACAGATAAAAGGAAAAGTATTTAGTTTTAAATTTGGGGTGAACCATGATTACCAGGAAAAAGAACAAAAAAAAAAAATACGGCTTTTTTTGCTTCAAGTAATAAAAGAAAAAGTAAAAGTGGTCAAACCAAGGCTGCATGCCAATTTATTTCAGACAGGCTCTGTATTTGTTGCAGTCTGTGTAAGCTGCAAGCACTTGTGGGTGAGTGTAACTTATAGAACCCGACTGATTTCGAATGATCAGATTCAAGCTCACTGTTTCAGTGCACTTATGTCATTTTGGACAGCAAAGTTTATTTTTCAACTGTAAAATATCCTGCCTCCATTACATATCTTTTGTCAAAAGTATTTGATAACCATATCCGAGGGATAATTGCATTGCATAATTGCATATACATATATAATATCGGCCAATATTATCAATATCAGAATTTTTAACTCCCTAATATTGGTATTGGCTTCAAAACCTTCAGTATCTGTCGGGCTCCAGTAACTTTACCTCAATCTCAAGGTCTTGTCCAAAACATGCCCTCCTCAACCTTCCCTTCATTTCCTCATAATGTGACAAAGCAAGATTAAATACACACATACTGTGCAAACACCAACATCTCTCACTGTCGAGCAGCAACTTTCTTTTCCAAGCAAACAGCTTTCAAGGTTAATAAAGTCAAAATGTGGCCTGTGGGAGACGTAGACTAAGTGACCCAAAAGTGACTCCAGATCACTTTGCACTCATGTAACAGCTACACGCTGAATCAATATTCATGTCAGTGCTCAAAAGCTCCCGCTGTAACAGCAACAACAATTTCCAAAACAGGAACCGTGCGTTTTACCAAGTCTCCCCTGACATCCCTGTCTTTTCTACGCCTCTTAACTTCTCCTCAAGCTATTTTGGCGTCGGCAGCGTTCAGGGAGCGGAAAGACTGACAGGAGAGCTTCAGAAGAAGGATGCAGGGAAAGATGGGGAGTGGTGGCCATACAGACAGGGGGAAGTTTCTTATGTAAAGTGAGAGAGAGGTTGACCTTCTCAAGTAAACAGACTATGGGCTGTGTCACATAGTTGGCACACACACAACTATTCCATCAGCTCCACCATAAATGGTAACGCTCTTAAACTGCGCTGAGAGATAAAGCAGACACCCTCTCCTTACTCGTCCAACCCGTCCGCCTCCACTCTTCCACCCATCACCCCGTCTATCCTTTCACCTCCAAGTCCTTACACTCTGTCATCCCTATCCAACACTCTATTTAATCATCTTTTTATCCTTCCATCTGTGTCGCGCACACATTTACATTCGCTGCCCTCGACGCGGCCGCGTGTGTGCGCCGTTTCCCGAGCAGCTGAGTGTTTGTGTGAACGTATTTGTGCGTTTAAGAGATAGGACACAGACAGAGGGGCTCTGTTATGTGTCACGGACAGTGAGGGTTCAGGCCCTGCAGCTCCACACACACACTGATGGGTTGCAGGGTAACAACATGTTTGAAGGACACGTGTGTGGATGTGGAGTGTCTGTTGTGGTCTGTCTACTTAAGAAGCCGGTTTATATCTCACGAGTCTGGTCACAGCGGTGCATGGTGAACATGGATGTGTGTGTGTGTTGCACAGGCTCATCCAGTGTGCCAGACCCAGAGGAACAAGTTTTGGGCTAAAGAGTCAATATTTAGAACTCTGGGAGCAGAATTTAACGCTTTAAAACCTGAGCAAATTGGCTCGATTTCTTTCAAAAGGCTATGAGCAACAAAAGAGGAAAAAAAGCAAAAATTAGTGAGAAATGAGTAAAAAAAAATTACAAGAAAATTATCTGATTTTTTTTTTTTAAATAAACAAATAAATTAAGAACACAACAACAATTATAATAATACTAAACACGGAACTGAGTTTTTCCCTAGCTTTTTTCTTTTTTCCCTAGAAATTTTCCCCCTGCTTTTTAAAAATAATTTTCTAAATCTACTAATTTTTTGTTAGATGTCAAACAATTATAACCAAGTTGGTTATTGCCTTGTTTCACATGTTTTTTGAAAGCAATCGCACCAATTCGGCCTTTTAAATTGATGCACACAGGCCAGAGGCGTATCATACTGCCACAACACGTATTGTCCAGCCGTGTTTTAAACTCGCCCTACAGCATGTTCTTTTACTAAGTTGTCATATATTGACAATTTGCAGTGGACTTCCGTGGCCACATATTATACTCTAGCTATCCTTCTGCATCTGCTCTTTACGTCCTGGGATGCCGCTATCATGTCAACACAAGCACATGGTGGGAATAAGCTGCATGTGATGATGTTTAGGCAAAGGCAGAACATAGCAACCAACGCCGGGACATCAACAAATACACATGCTGGCACGGATGGTTAGGTTTAAACGACAAAGTCAAGTATGGTTAGGATTAGGTGAAGGAGGCACATGGTAAGGTGTAGAAAAAAACATAACAGAGAGACGGGAAGCAAACACCAGACTCCCACATGAAAGTCCGGGGTTTGTTGTTTGATGGAGTTAACGTGATCTTGCGCCAAAAGCTCTGTCAAAGCAACTATATTTTACCAGTTCAGAGAGAGAACAGGCTGATAATTCTGGCACACAGCTTGACGGTGCTTGGCTAGGCTCAACAACAGCGTTAAGTCCTGCCTGTGGTGCTGACTGGCTGATCATCAGACCCCTGTGGCACTCATTGGATTGTTTTTATTTCAATCACGAATCTGCTGTTTCATATCACAGTGCCAGACAAATCAATCTACTTAGAGTGGGCGGATTCAAAGGTCTGAACTGCTCAGCTGCAGAAATTTTGTGACAAGGTGACAAAATGCACTCGTCTCTCAGATACACTCATCCATATTCATTAAATCCCTGATTAATAAGCACATCATGTGTGATTATGGCCAGCAGAGACATTGAGTGGCCTTTACAATTAGGCTGAAGTTTGATTCACTTTGTATGTGTGTTAGTGTTACTCATTGGGGTGGATGTTTTATCTTGTCAAATTCTCTTTAAGACACAGTTGGAAATGCACAACCTTATTTGCAGCAGAATGATGCATAACGCCAGATCTGTCGGCTGTGTGCATGTGTGTGTGCATGTGTGTGTGTGTGCCAGAAAACGGGCCACCTTGATCGAAAAGTTGTCACACTCAGCAGAGCTGAAATACAATATCTTAAAGGGGCAGTTTTCCCCAAAAACACATTTTCATATTTTTAAGGTTCAACAGATGATATGGAGTATAACAGGGTGGATCTCTATCAGAGAGGTGCATGGATTGAGGACTAACCCTTTGAAACCTGCGCAAATTGGCTATATGTCTTTCAAAAACATGGGAGGAAGGTAATTGGCAATGGAAGAAGAAATTAGCATGACATTAGTAAAAAGTACAAGTACACTACCTAAAAAAGTAAAACCAGATAAACAAAATACAAAAAAAGTATAACCAAAAAAACAAGGAAATGACCCAGAAAAAGGGTTAAAAAAAATGTATAATTCTGTGATATAATTTATATTATTATAATTTATTCATGTAGTCATGATAACTAAACAAATACATGTATACATTTTTTTTCTTTTTTCCCTGAACATTTTTCCCTTTTTTTGTTGAAATCATTTTATTAATCTTATTTCTTGCAATTTTATTTTATTATGAAATATTCTCACCAAACAAAGAAGGCAATGGGCAACAAAAGAAGTGATGACCCCAAAATGAGCAAGAAATAAGTAGAGTACAAGAAAATCACCTGAAAATTTGTTTTAAAAAAAAAACCCAAAAAATTAAAAAGAAAGTGATAGTAAAAAAAGAAAGAAAGAAAATGACCCAGGTGTTTTAAAGTGTTTTAAAAATTAGAATAAAAGTATTTTTAATAAGTAATTAGAATAATGACAAGTATAGTTTATCCTAGCTTTTTTTTTTCCCCAGAAATGTTTCCTTAGATTTTTTAAAATAAATTTCTGAGACCACTAAGTTGCTCGTGACCTTTTTTCGTGACCTGAGTTTTTTTTTTTTTAAAGAAATCAACCAAATCTGCTCAGGATTCAAACTTTTAAATACATGTGGAAAGCATCTGGACGCAGCACAAGAAAAGTGACGTTGCTCCAGGTTTCAAAGGGTTAAGGCAACAATTATGGCACGTGTGACGCATCCACATTGCCCATTGCAGATGAAAGATGATTCTGCAGCACTTAACACAGTATGAAAGTCAGTGGCAGCTGCACGGGGCACACACTCTGCAAAACTCCAGCAGAAAACTTGGCTGGAGGATGTATGGAAATTGAAACCCAGCCTCTCCTCCATGTGGACAGAGTTACAGAGACAAACAGAGGCTTAGTTATCCTTGTGTCTATTGGATGTATTGGCTTGCAATCAATGAAGCGTCTCAGTAAAGTTTTCAGCAGCCTGTCTGGAGACGAGAGAGATCCATGTTACCCAAACTAGGAGAGAGCACTCAAGAGACAGGAGAAAAGACTTTAGGAGTGACACAAGAAGGAGAGCATAAGAAGATAGTACGACAAAAAGGAGAACGTGGAGGTGTAAAGAGAGAACGGAACAAGAAATAAAAGGGGATAAAAGAACAGAATCACAATAAAAATAAGGAAGGAAAGAAAGGGAGGAGCGAGGGCAGAGAGAGAAGGAGAGGAGTCCGAAAAAAGTACGGACTGAACAAAGACTAGAAAGCTATAAAACCTCCTGTGTGAGTGCTGAGGATGGCATCTGGATACGTTTATAGGCACTGGGTCAGAGACCGAAAGTAACCCCATAAAACCTGGCCAGGCTTCAAACTCCTACACACACACACACACACACACACACTACTTGTGTCACTTACTTTACTTGTGTTATATAACTTCACACAAACTCACACAGGCCAAAAACACAACACAATAGCCTCAAGCACGATTCACACACACCTCAACAGATAAAACTGCACTTGGAAGATCATCTCATCTGAAGGAAACTGTAGTTTGAAAAACCTGATTCTTGATGCTTTATCTGGAAGAATGAATTGAAGGAGTGATAGAAAGTGAAGGCTCAATGCACACTAAATCACCACTTCACTTCATCCGCTCCCACGGTAACCCCTTCACCCAGGGGCAGACTGGCAACAAAAAGCAGCCCGGGAATTTGCAGTCGAGTGGCCCCCATTTGATACATACCAAAAAAAATTAAAAAGCAAAACCTTTTAATTTGTAATGTTTATGGTAGGCTGATTTGTAAAATGATCAAACAATTTTATTTTTGAAGGGGTAACTCCCAATGTCTGTGCGTACAGAGAACAAAAAAAGTTTATTTTTATTTATTTGACTTAATATCCTACTTTTCAGAATCATATAAAATACTGCAAAACAGTGTTTAACCCTATGAAACATGGGGAAAGAAGAAATAACCCAAATAAGAAAATAAGAAATAACCCTCAAATAAGCAAGAAATTAGTAAAAGTACAAGAAAAAATTCCTGAAAATAAGGAAGAAAGAAAAAACACAACAAAAAACAACAGGAAAGTAAAAATAACAAACAAATAAGACACGGAAATGATCTGAAAAAGTGCTTAAAAATTATAATAGTTCTGTAAATTATTTTAAATATATAATTAGTATAATTGGAAACAGTTTTCTGGACATTTCCCCCTAAGTTTTAAAGAATAATAATTATATATATATACATACAGTTCTTGTAATTTGTGGGACATTGCATGTGAAGATGCTTATTGGGTTTTTCCCACACTTTTGAGAGAAATCAAACCAATTTGCTCAGGTTTCAGAGGTATAAATACTTAAGTAAGTACAAGATAGATTTACTAATTCATGTAGAAGGCATCTCAACCTAGCACAAGAAAATGTATGGGTTTTAAGGGGTGTCAGACTATCGTAGGAAACGTAGGATAACTGTTAAAATATCAACCATGCTAAATAATATAAAAACTATTCCAATTAATTCTATGCAGAAAGAGTATTGCTATTAGATTGGTGTCAGCAGGTTACCTTTGTTTAGATATCAGAATATTTGGAGAGAAAAAGTTGGATTGGTGTGTGCTTAATTGCCACCAGACTTGAAGACATCAGAGCCTCTGAATTATCGTGCTCAGATCTACCCTTCTTATGTAGTCTCATCCCACAGTGTAATAGGTGTGTATCTGTATATGTAGTCTAGACAATGACATTTAATCCCAGGCCTTTGCATTTACACCTGGCATTAATAAGTGTGTCTCATCTTTTCTGCCCGTGTTGTAGTCTGATCTTATTATTCATTACTTGGAGCTTGTGGACTTGTCAACAAACATGTGTCCTACATTAAGGGAAACAATGCTGGGCTGATACTTTTCTTGAGATTGGACAGGTTGCATTCACACCTGGCTGAGATCTGATCACAATGCACTCCAAACGACCTCCAGATGTGGCCGAGTCGATCAAATATCATTCAGATTGCAATGTGTTCTGCGTGCATTCACACCTTGTATTCACATGCATTTTTCCTAATGCAGACAAGATGTCCTGATACAGATTGCATGCTAATATTAAGTGTAAATGGGGTCAAAGAGAAAGAAACCCAGGAGGAAAAATCTGCAGATTGAAGGAGAGAATCTCTATCAGATGTTGTGGGGCCTTCCTCACCCGTTAAATCACCCCTGCTCCTCTCTTTCTCTCTCTCTCTCTCAGTATCCTCTGTCTCTAATACTCTCTCGTTTCCGTTTTCTCTCTCACATGGCTGTAATTACGCTCGTGTAAACAAACGAGGCTCAAGAAAGACATCAGGAATTCCAGTTGGGCCTGTGGGAGCTGTGTAGCTTTCACGATCACACAGAATGACACACGTGCACACAGAGGATCTATAAGTTAGGATGTATTCATATTAGCTATGCTTGATTCATAGCGTGACAATGTGATTGCCACCCTCCCAATTTCCCTGCTGCCCAAGTTTCACATTAGTAATGTCGTTTCATACCCGAGTGCACTTGCATCATCATCTAAGAGACATTTGTTTGTGTTGTTGCTAAAGAGTAGAAAAATGTACCAATGTCCCGAGCCCATACAATGGAGTCAACCATCACATCATGCCTTCTATTGTTTATACGAGCAAGACAGTGTCAAAAACAACTGTCTCGCCTGCCTTCCTACTTTACCACTCATGGCCTGGACACTTGAATTCTCACTCACTCCCAAAAAAATCAATTCAAAATGAAATTAAATTTAAATTAATTAATATACCCAATCCTAAGCAGACATTGTTAAAAAAAAAAAGCCCTTGTAGGCTAAGTGAAACCCTGGCAATAAAACTTATTCCACCTCCACTCTTCTATCATGTGGCAAATAACCAACCCTTAGTCCATTGTTAACACATTATATGAATTACCATAAACATGCTAACGGTAATTAGCATTTGGGATCGTGATTGTGATCTTTTTATCTTTGGATCTGTACTGTTCATTATGAGCCGTGTTGAAAAATTCATACCATTTCGTGATCGAAGCACAGAGCATACTGTGGGGGCACAGATGGAGCAGCAGAACATCACGTGAAGCCAGAAGCTTTTTAGCTCTGGTTTGCAGTATTGCGGGCAGAACAAATTGGCTTTCATAATGGATTAGGTTGGTATGGGTTTTAAAAAACCCTGACCGGCGCATGACTAGTGTTTACAGCAATCAAACAAACTGGACTTTGGGGTCAAGCGCACTGGGATGTAAAAGCCTCATTAAACTAATACCTTTCATTACATCTGACAGTCTGTTAAGCACAACTCCCTCAATGAAGCATCAACAGCTGCATTCAACTCCGCACACACTTTTCTGAAAGAGACATACAGAAACACACATCCACTAACCTGCTCATGGTACTCGATCCCCATGCTCAGAGTATTGATCAGAATGGCGATCATAATCCCTCGTCCAAAGTACTTGCTGTCCACGATTTTCCTGAACGTGTCGCACACCAGCCTCCAGAAGTGTACCACCTTCGCCGCCGTTTTGCCCAGCCTACGGTGCTTCTTTTTGGGCTGCCTGCTGTCTCTCCTGTCCCTGTGGTGGAGGTCCTGAGTGAACTCGTATATGCCCTCGCTGTCTGAGTCCCCGGGGGTTTCATTGCCCTCTGTTCCACCCTCTGATTCATTTGCCAGGGCCTTGGCGCAGTAGGGGCAACTCTCGGGGTCCAGTGTCAACGCGGCTGTGTCCATGGCGCTGCTGGTGGTGCTGAGGTCACGGGCCGACAGCTGGCAGGAGAGCTGGGCTGAAAGCCGAGTGAGAAAGGTCAGATGGAGAAACTGAGACAAAGAGAAGGGAAGCAGAGTGAAATCAGCGTGATTGTGATAAATTACTTAAATGAAGTGGTTTAGACAAATTGTCAAACCCAATGAAAGAGATCTGTTGTGAACAACAACATTTTTGGACAGTTGCGTGTGTGTGTCAGAGGGAGTGCGTTTGACGGTGATGGGCAGTGTGTGCTATGAGTAATGCCTCGTCTCTCCAGGCTGTGCTGCGGCCTGTCTGGCCAGCTGCCAGCATTTTCCACCGTCTGTACAACCTAAACAGACCTGGCCTGACTTCTGCTGAGCCCACTGCCTTTCAGAACTTGGCCAGGTCAGATCGAGCTGGCTGCCAGCTCGGACATGAGGGATTAGCATTTATTGACTGTAATTAGCAATCTCTCTGTCTCTCGCAGAAAAAAACAACTCTGGACAGTGTTACAGTTTCGGGCTTAATCACGACAAATCGATACCGTGCTTCACCAGATGGATGATTGCAGGAAAAGGAACACTTCCAGTGGCGTGTCACTTGACTTGATTCCACACTGATATGGAAGTTAGGCACTTATTCTGACTGAGTAAGATACTCCTGTTATTTTCAAACCCTCTTTTATGCCTTCCAGGTTTTTTCTTAATGGGAATACTCAACAAAGCAAACACAGCACAAAGGAAGGAATGCAGCTAATGGAGCTAATCAAACATTTTCCAAGTTTTTGATTGTATTTATGATCATCATTTTCAATGCATCTGCTGGTAGAGAGTTAATTTTGGATTTTGCTGGTCCCATGCGGTCTGGTATATGAGCTTAAACTGTTTTGATTTATAAAAACAGGCTGAACTTGCATTTGTGATTATGTTATGTTCTGGCAATTTTAAAAGTAGCCTATGTCACAGCCCTAACATAACAAAAGCATTAGCATAGCAGTATGGTAATGGAATTAAATGTGTGAGCATGTTTGTGAGCTTAATAATGAAGCAACTAGTGTCCAACTGTTGAACATCCAACTCTGCAACATGACAGACATCAAATTTCAGAAGAGAGAGGAGAGGGTAAAGCGGCACATGTAATTTGTTTACTTACTGTTTACTTACTACTTACTGAATTAGTCTCTTAAAAAGATTAAAACTTTGCCATTGTGACAATATTTTAAATTTGAAACTGACAAGAGAGCTATCCTCAACAGCTGCAAGCGCTGTTATGAGCTAAACTTTTGTCGTACAGTGTTTCTATTTATATCTGTCGCTCGCTTTGAAAGCGCTGCAGTGGATGAGGACTAGCTAATTCATTAAATCAAAATGAGGCCTTATTTATTCAAAACCTCCTTTTTTTCCACTACAAAAACTTTAACACAGTGTCAGCTGGCTGGAGAGAGATCACTTGTAGGGTGAAAGTTTCTGCTGAGGGAAATGAGCATCGATAAAAACATGCTAACATAACATTACTCGTTATCTTGTATGTAATTTCCAATTAACATCACAATATAAAGTGCATGTAACATTACAAACGCAGGACGCAAGTAGGTTATTCACTTATCCTTTAAGTGTTTACAGCTCTGGTCTGATCTCAAGCGCACTGACGATAGTGGTTTGTTTAAATGACAGAGATGCATATTTAATAGTCAGTGTGGAAAGAGAGCTCTGGTGTTTCATAATGCTACATGATGGTCTATTCCTGTTGGGACATGATGTCTTTATGTTCCACACAGGAATGACGGCTGAATCAGGTAATAATGAAATTTGGTATATCTGTCTGGTCTGGTGTTTGACTTAATATCAAGCCAGTTTGAAAATTTTCACCCTACCTGTGGGATTGTGTGTATCCACCAGGCCTGATGGCCGTCTCTCCAGAGGCATGGGCGGGATGTTCAAGCTGATGTTAGTTAGAGTGCTGGCAGCAACACTCCCTCGTCTGGACTCTGCCAGGGCTCGAGCCTGCAGAGTTGGGTAGTTCTTAGGTCCCGGAGCTGCAAAAGGTACAGAGTTCCTTTTCATGACCCTGGATGTGGGAGCCGGGGCTAGGGAGAAGGGGCCTGAGGTCGGCCCCAGATTTGTGGGCGACGGGGTACAGCGAAGAGATTCACTCCGGAAAACACTGCGGACTGAAAATGAATCGGCTCCTGCAGCAAGGTTGGACAACGTGGCCAGGTTTGAATCAGAGGTGGCTGCAGTCACTGTAAGCGGTGGGGCTAAACCGAGATGCCCAGCGCCAGTGGTTGCTACAAGACCCCCTCCGTTGTTGCTGTGAGCACCAGCCTCCACATCCCGACTCTCCAGACACCTGATGCTACCCGCCCCTCTCACGCTGCCATTCCCCAGGTTGTAGTGATGGTGATGGTGGTGGTGGTGATGATGGTGCGCCATGTGATGAACCGACACAGATCCCTGTCTGGAGGGCTTCCTCCTCCTTCTCTGGCTCTGGCTGCGTTGGGGCTCCGTGGGTGGGGGCGATGCAGCAATATTAAGCCCGGCACGGCGAGCCAAGAGCCTGCAGATATGGGCCACTTGCCTGGCCCCCTTGCGGACGATGTGAACTAGGTACTTGAGCAGTTCGTCGTAGCAGGAGCCCGGCTCGGAGAGGGAGGCCAGAGTGCTGGCGTTGGACATGAAGCGCACCCGCTGCTCCTTCATCAGCTGACTCTCCCTCTGCTTGGTCTCTGAGAACTGAGTAGCGATGACCACCAGGCACAGGTTGATCATGAAGAATGAGCCGATCTAAGGACGAGGAGGGGGAGATGACATTGTTATTCACACACTCGCAACGGATGCTCGAACAAGCGTCCCCCTGACCGACCCACTTGTTCAATCATCAGCGGACATGCTCACACACCGATGGCACCATGAAGTGGCACTTACGATGATGAGTAGAATGAAGTAGATGAAGTTGTAGAAGGAGTGCGCATCCATCACAAAGTACATGATGTCCACCCAGCCCTCCAGAGTGATCACCTAAAGAGGACCACAGGCAGAGGAGAGAGACAAAGGAAGACGAGATCAGAAAACTCATAAAACAAGAAACCGTGGAGAATATAAATAAACCAGAATTGCCGCCCCTTCCATGCATCAGTCAAGTTTGTCTTACAGTTTACATCCACCTCTTTGAAAACAGGGACGCATGACACAGTTTCCCCTGGCAGCACATAAGATCTATATAATCAGCACAGTCTCTAGGTGGGCACCAAGATTAGTGTCACCAATTCATTATCTGACCAAATGTCTCCCTTTCTGTTCCTGAGATATGAAGTTGCACAATGGCCAGAAGTGTTTTATGAAGAATATTATGATGTCACAGTGAAGTTAACCTTCGACCTTTTGAATATAGAATGTCATCACTTCATCATTTTATCCTACAAGATATTCGTGTGAAATTTTAACATTTGAATTTTTGAGTTGTGGCCAAAAACATGTTTTATGAGGTAACACTGACCTTGACCTTTGACCACCACATCCTAATTAGTTAATTATTAAGTTTATGTGGACATCTGTGATTAATTTATAGAAATTTTCACAGGGTGCATTTGAGATATAAGGTTCACAAGTATGATATGAATGCAAGGTCACGGTGACCTTGACGTTTTATCTACGACCATCAAAGTCTCTTATGTCAAAGTGAACATTTGTGCCAAAAATTTAAGGAAAATCTGACAAGGTATTCTTCAGATATCATGTTTACAAGGATGAGATAGGTCACAGTGACCTTGACCTTTGACCTATGGCCACAAAAATCTTATATGTTTATCTTTGAAATCCAGTGGACGTTTGTGCTGAATTTGAAGAAAATCCCTCAAGGCATTCTTGAGATATTGTGTTTAAGGGAACTGGACGGACAGAATGACAGAGGAATGATGGATGGACAGATAAGGATATGTACAGACAACGTGAAAACATCATGACACAGAGTCAAAAAAGGGACTAAAAATAGACCATATTTAAGAGTCCAGACTGCTGAAAACACCAGGACTCAGCAGAAGACTAATCCCCAACATTTCTCTTGTGTGCTTTACCCCACGCAGGCATACTGGAGCAGCGGCCAGACTTCATCTCCAAAATCATCCCAAAACTGGCTCTTGTCCTCCAAAATTGCCCCCCCCCCAGCTTTGCAGCCATAAATTTACACTCCAATGAAAAAGGGTTTTAAGATGATGTAGAGATAGCAAACAAATGCTTGGAAAAATTAAGCCGCAGTCTGGTGGTGTGGCTGTGGCGACCTGCTAATCCAGTAAGCCCTATTTCTCTGATACAGCATCTGCAATTAGGCTCCGTTTCTTCCTCTGCGTCTGCATCTTGTATTACAGGCTTGCATGTTAGCCAAACCCTACTGTGTGTGCCTCAATGCAAAATCTTACGTCTCCCAAACTGTTTTGGTCCATTTGTCAATCCAACATAGCTGTTTTACCTGAAAGATGGCAATCCAGGCGTAGCAGATATTGTCAAAGTTGATAGCTCCCTTGAAGGGGTTGACCAGACCAGCAGAGCAATTGGTGTAGTACTGGTTCCAGTTAACGCAGGTGGTGTTGTCAGTGCTGTTGTAAGAGTACATGTCCAGGTTGCATTGAATGCCTCCTTCCTCATACAGCCTGGGCACCGAGTCGCAGTCCCTCATGCCGTTCTCTTGGTCCCGAGAGCAAATGAAGGGGTTCTCGTCGTCGTTTTCAGTTTGGTAGTACTTCTCTCTCTCTACAGACAGAGGGCTTTAGGGAAGGAAGAAGAGAGAGGGCATTGTAGGGGTTAGCTGACAGATTTGCACTGATCTCTGAGAGATGTGCTTATGTGCAACTCATTTATTAAAAATGAGAGTGGATTGATCTTTTTGAATAAAACTGGCATCTGTATTAAAAAATGTTCTCCCTTGTTTCAAAGACCTCCAATTCTATCCCTTCTGAATCCATGAATACCTTACAGGAAGTAGATAACATGTCTCTCTTAAAGTGAGACTATGAATACTCTTATATACTTATATACTTTTGAGGGCCAGTGGCCACAAGTGACACCTGCAAGACAATGGCAGACTGAAAATGCCACTGAATTCCCAAGATTCTCTTGAATCTTACAAAAAAAAACAAACAAAAAAAAAAACAGATTTAAGTGGCCTGAGTGAGTGGAATAATCACATAGTGTGAAAATACTACAGGGAGAAAGGTCTCCCTGTTAGGTGGGGTGTGTTATATTTGTCAAAAATTTATCAAAATAATGATTTACTTAATAATAATAATAATATTGCTAATGAATTCAACTTTTCACAAATAAAAGTGACAACTATTGTTGTTATCCTCATTCTTTAAAAGTTGGATAATCTGATTTTAAACAAAACCTAACCACTAAATATAAGGTTCAAAATGATACCCTTAGGTGAGGACAGGTGCTTCCGAAAAACAGAAGCGTACTCATAAAGTTAAAAGATGACTTGATTATCAACAATAATGACAGAATTATTTAACATTTTACCAAAACAATGTAGAAATATGAGGAGCTCTGCAATGTGAGACTACAAAACACCTGGACACAAGGATAGGGAGGCATTAAAAGCTAAACATTTGTTCTCTACCTGGGTTTTTTCCCAGAAAATTTGCAAAGACACAGTGACATGTCTCTCCTCAGGGAATCATCTTTGCCCCTCAGCCATCACTGCATTCCAACCTGCTTTCGCTGCCAGGTCGAGGCGGTAAAAATGTCTGGATGTTTTTATATGAAGCGATGATTCTTTTAAATTTTGGCATTCACTGGCTTTCATTTTAAGTAGATTTACTTTAAAGCCGCAAAGTCTACAGGTTTTAATGCCATGCAAATCCTACAGCAGCTGATTCCACTGATTAACAGTCGTTCCAACAGATAGGAGGAACTAATCAGTGAAGCCAGCTGTAATTGTGTTGACAAACCTGCGGCTAAATGGCTGTGGAGACCCGTGTGCTTTGTGTGTGTCTGCCTGCCACACTGACTCTAGGCATATCTGCTCCACAGCATTCTGTCTGGAATAACAGGCATGTGTATCTGGCTAATGTGTGATATCTGGCCTGTCCGTCAACGCACATTCAGCTGGCGGCCTTTATTAATTGCATAGTATCCTCAAATACTTTGAGGGAGCAGACCACCTCACATTCATTTATTTATACATGCTTAAAAGCTGTTTCACACGTCGGGATGATCTACAGGAACATTTATTGCTCTGATGAGCTCAGTAAGAAACACATTTGATTTATCGCACCCCTAAGTGACGCATGGGATGTGGCTCCTACTGGGTGCTCTCACATATTCTCCATCAGCCCAATAAAGAGTCGCTGTCAACACAGTTAACAGCTGTTACTCTGCTAAAGCTCTAAAATATGTATCAGCGATATGATCACAAGAGAAATTGAAGCGGGTGTTAAAACAGATATGTTTATGACTTTGGACATAGAGCCGGACTGAAAATGCCATTCATCTGATGCTGAGGCCTTCCAAAAAGAAAAAAATGATAATGATGACGGAAAAATGTGCCAGCTCACAGAAGCCATTAAGCATGAACTTAAATTACAGCTGTGAGACGTCATAAATCCTATAGGGAGTAATGAAGCCGGGGTGACACAGGGAACATGAATAAGTCATGGGTGCCCATGTTCCATCTAACATGGGGTCTTTCTCATCATTCCACGGTTTGTCGCTCTCCCATTCATCATTATGATGAGACTCTGTAATCGCTAACCACATTGACTTTATGACCCAGTTTAGTGTGCAGGGTCAAGGTTTACTCCAAAGTTTAAACCTTGGCCGTATGTAGACCTGTTTGCAATCCCATCTCTGTTGTTTCATTCGGTTCTACTATTATTCAAGATAAAACCAGTCGCTTTGTGTGTCTTTGTAATAAATAACAATTTTATCATGTGTTCTTGAAGGCCAACACCAGGATAGATTTTTTTTCAAACAAAGAATATGAGTACTTTTTGTTCAAAGATGATTTTTTTCTGATAATATCTTCCTTTCACCATTTAAATGTATTTTATGGTTTATTACAACTTTGGTCTTCTTTTTGCAGGTTTGACCATGGTTATGATAACAAACAAAGTGAAGTAATAGAAAAACTAAAAAATACAAATAGAAATAAAAGCAAAGCAAAAGAGAGCATTTCTGAAGCCTCTTTGAAAGCGTAAAAGTTTGGTACCTGGATTGAAAAAGTCCCACTGTCTCATTAAAAACATCCAGTTTTGTCCGACAAGCATCTCATCAAAATTATTATTATTGGCAAATGTCCTGACATTTTGTTAAAAAATACCCGACAACTTGATAAGAAACACCAGGTTTGTCACCACAAAATTTCTCGTTTGAAGAAAAGTGGATGAAGTATGAAGTGGCATAAAATGGAAATAATCAAGTGAAGTACAAGCACCTCAGAACTGCAGTAGTTTAGATGTGAGTAATGCGATCTTGAAAAAAAAACTCTACATACATTGGCACAAAGACACAGATACAATATGGATATAGTAAACATTGAACTCACAAGGAGAAGTTGTCTTCCACGAAGCAGCGGTTTCTGAGCAAGCCAGCCCACAACTGGACGCCTACGATGCCGAATATGAAAAACACAAAGAAGCACAGCAGCAGCACGTTGCCCAGCATGGGCAGCGTGTCCAGCAGCAGGGTCACTAGGATACGCATACCTGAGAGAAGACAAAACAGACAAGGTCAACCAGCTGGGCAGCACACACTTGTTCACCAATACACACACAGTAGATATGTATCACAGCAGGTCAGGTGTATGTTCCACCCAGAATTCAAAAATCAAACCTCTTTCACTACAAGTGGCAGTGCAACATGTTATTCAGAGCTGAGTACTGGGTATTATATTAAATGGGCCGGTTATATGAGTACCAATCCTTTTTAATTTACAACCATTCACCGCCTCATACTGGGCTTTTACAACACACTTCAAGTGCACAAGTGCACAATTTAGAGTCTTTATTCATATCTTCTAATTATACACTCGCAAGTGGATGCTGTAACATTTTTTTTTTCAGTTTAATAAAAATCAAATAATAATGATGCATGGTGAAAGTAATAGCCTACTACAGATCAAAGTCCGGTGAATTTAGCCTCCCGGTGTTTTATATTAGTTAAACAGCTTAATGAAGGACTGTCATAACGGGTCATTCATTATACCGGATGTTGTGCTGTGGGTTACTCGAAAACAATGTGGGGTCTGGCTCTTGACAAACAGAAGTGATTCACCAAATTCATTTGTCAGGAGGACATTTTGCCACTGGGAAGGTTTTTAAAATATGAACATCACAAAATCCTACCAATAAAAGAAGCAGTGCTGAAATCAAAAAGTGGATGACTGTATTCCTCTCTTGCTCTGGTGGCTTATGCTGATTCTTAGTGTATGCAGAGTTGTCAGTGCATACATTTATTTGTGGCAGCCCACCACAGTTACTATAGCTGCCGCCACACAATGATTTTATATTTTTTCGACATGCTTGCACTGGGAGTTAAGAGCATACCGTGGGTATAGACAGAGCAGCAAAATGTAAGGCAAAGTGGAAGTGAAACTTAACCATTCCGCTATTGATGTTATGGCATGAGCTAGGAAGTTAGGTTCACACCGTATTAAAATGTGTAACAAAAACTGAGACTCTCCTCCCCCAAAAATCAATAGGTTGTTTACACAAGCAGCTTATTAGGAGCCATATTTACATTTTTTTGTGAGGCAGCGACCTCTAGTGGCTGTAGTAGTTATGACGGGAGAAAAGGAGGAAGTCGGGTGGCGTGGCATGAAGAGTGACAAAGATTGCATAGGGAGGAGGTTGTGGTGGATGCATTAGTGACTTATTATAAATCATTTACAGTGCTGGGGATTAAACGCATGTTACGTGTAACTAGTAACATGTTACAGTAATTAAATTGCAAAATAAATGTAATATTAATCAATTATAGTTTCTGACAGAAAATATGTAATTAAATTACACTTCGAATCAAAATGTTAATGTAACAAAGGGTTTACATATGACAAAAAAGTTTTCAGTAAAAGTTTCATATGTTGAATCAAACATTCCTTGTTTTGCTTCACATCTTTTCTTTTCTCCGTGCAGCAGATTGTTGTAACCCTATTACATTTTGTAAATTAACTTATGTTCGTAACTTCATTTAGCTAACAAATAATCTGACTTTAATACAAACCGTGATCTTTTTGCAAACATAACCAATCAGTTTTATACCCTTAAACAGTTTCACAAAGCTAACATGTTTAAAACCTTGACTGTTAATGGTCATATATGTTGTTTTGAGAGTCACTGGCAAATAACCATTTCTGCAATTAATGTATGAGGACATATTGTGAAAAACCAACAGTGACAGTCTTTGCACTGCTGTAATAAAGTCCTTATGACCACGGCACAGAAAGCTAGAGATGCTCCAATAGTATCTAGAAGACTGTCGTTGCATTGTGTCAGTTGTGGCTGTGAGCATTTGTAACCGTATAAATATTAAACAGGCCATTGTAAAAAACAAAGTGTGCTCGGCAGCATCCGTCCTCGGATGAATAAAGTATAAAAATACATTTGGATACAACACAATAGTCCCGAGTCCAACGGAAGAACAGAGATTTGTTAGCAGTCTGTGAGAGTGTCAGCAGTACACCTACAGCTTGTTCTGAATTAACGCCACACTAAAAGACCTGCTTTTTTCCGCCTTTCATACAGTACATCCCTGATTCTGTCAGCTCTGGACAGTGTTCCCTCAAGTTTCTGACAACACGCACACTTCCTGCCGCCCACACACTCCCTCTGCTAAATCTGGCTGTGTCCCTCTGCTGTTGCAGCCCAGATTTTGCTCTTACAGTCATGCACTGATTCTCTTCATCCTTATCTATATATGAAACCATCCCTGAATGCATGTATCTATGTATTTATCTATGTATCTATCTATTTATGTACCTATATATTAATCCATCCATCCATTGCAAGTGTATAATGTGTATAATCTCTGTGTCTACGTCCTCTCTCTCTCTCTCTCTCTCTCTCTCTCTCTCTCTCTCTCTCTCTCTCTCTCTCTCGCTCTCTCTCTCTCTCTGCAGGCTACCCTCCTAGCAGACACCCTGTGAGTCAGGCGTCAATAATGAGGATCATTTTTCTGATCAGGGGTTTTCTGGGTAATTGGAGAGGTTGGGTCCGTCCCTGTCTGAGCGCCAGCAGGGCTTGTCTGCTGGGCTGACAGCCACCAAGGAACAGAGACAGAGGGAAGCTCACCAGGATGAAGGAGGGGGCGAGAGAGAGAAAGGAAGAAAAAAAGAGAAACTTTGAGTCTTTAAATGGACTCAAAAATGTGAACATGTGAATGCTGCGCTTGCACACACAAACACACACACACACACAGACACAGACACAGACACACACACACACACACACACACACACACACACACATACACATACACACAGAGCACAGCACAGGATCAATACAGTTAGCACAGTTTCAAGATTAGATCATCACTTTGACTTTTAACCTATGAACACGAAAATCTAATCTAGTTATTGATGAGTCTAAATCAATATTTGTGCCAAACTTAAAGATATTCCCTCAAGGTTTTTTTTATAACCTTCATAAGAATAAGACAGATGAGGTCACAGTGACCTTGACCTTTGACCTATGAGAACAAAAATCTAAATACTTCATCCTTGAGTCGAAGTGAACGTTTGTGCCAAATTTGAAAAAGAATCCCTCAAGGTGTTCTTGAGATATCATGTTCACAAGAATGAAACGGTAAAGATCACAGTGACCTTGACCTTTGGCCTAGGACCACCCCAAGCTATGCAATTTAACCTTGAGTCCAAGTGAATGTTTAAGCCAAATTTAAAAGAAATAAAAAAGCTTAAGGGCATTTTGAAATATCGCTTTCATAAATATGAGACAGGTGAGGTCACCGTGGCCTTTGGCCACCAAAATCAAATCATTACATTGTTGATTCCAAGTGAACCTTTGAGCCAAATTTGAAAAATTCCCTCGAGGTGTTTGTGAGATATCGTGTCACAAACATGGGAGAATCAGACAACTAGAAAAACATAATGCCTCTGGCTATGGCTATTGCCGAAGCTGAGCCACAAATACAACTCTATCCACGTTCCAAAATCTTTCAACAATACTCTTCCATCTGGGAGTGGCACACCAAACTGCATGAAGAACTTTTCATATTTGTCGATTTTTTTCTTTTCTTTTCTTTTTTTCAAATATGGGTACACACTGAGAGAGAGATTCCCTGGTGTTGACAGATGGATGGAAAACAAGGAGGATCTCGCAGATTTGCTAGGATAGAGAGAACAAATGAGGAGAAGACAGCCAGGAGATGTGGGGAGGAGATAAAGGCGGGAGAGGAGCAAAGACACCCTGCTACTGAAGGACAGGAGAATGAGTGGCATCATGGGACCACATGCATGTTTGGATTGAGCCTTTGGCTGCATCCTTCTCTCAGAGGGAAAGATGTGAATGTGAAACCCAGCTGGGGGGAAAGCGTTGGCAGTGAAAACACAGATGAATGACATCCATGACTCCTGAAAAACACTGTTTTCGAGTTATTTCAATTTAATAACAGCTGCCACATTACACCCTGCATGCCAATTACTAGCATAACAGAGTATACAATCACAGTGTGAGATGAAAGTCATAAAGAAAATATCTCATAACGGCGCCGTGAAAGAAGTTATTAAATGCTTTGCCACAGCGCTGTTCGTAAGGGAAACATCGTGTCATGATTCAGGAGATCCAGTGCACGCAGTTATGTAAAAGTTAAACTGTGAGTCATTGCCTGGGGCTGTTTGTTGCCACTTGCTCTTCGGTAGGACATCCGTTTAACATAATTGCCCTGAACTCGCAAAGAAAGAGTATTCTGATCCGCTGTGACAGACCTGACTCGCTGCCTACAACAGCAACTTTATCTCTATCTTTCTCTCCGCGGTCACACACACACACACACACACACACACACACACACACACACACACACACACACACACACACACACACACACACACACACACACACACACACCCTCGTCTGACTCCAAACACACACGCGGAACACACATTTAGCTCCTTCAAGTGATTGCCCTCAGAGTGTAATGTGCTGAGCTGTTAGGATGCTGCTTAGCTGTGCCTGAGTTAGTGGCAGCAGCTGGGATTAGTGTCCGCAGCAGGCGCGAGGCACGCTAACTGGTTTCATATGCAGCGATCCAGAGAGGAGATACATCTGCTCAATCAGTTTAATACTTAAACTGCCTCATTGTGGTTTCCACACCTCTGACAGCTGCAGCCATGGAGAGCAACACACTTTTACCACATATTTCCTTGTGTGACAACTCAGTCTTTGATGGAAAAAATATCAATGTCACAAATTATCACGGAACTGACAAAAATTTGTACTTTTCACTTAATTTGTCATAACTTTTAGGTACAATATGTAAAGGTGTCTACTTTTTAGTCAATATTACTCCAATTATCTAGAGGTATGAAGATATACATATATGGCAAAAGCAAAGGCAAATCCAATTTTGTGGAGTCAAAAAGAAAAGTTTGAATGTCCTGTTTACATACAGTTCCTTCATAATATACCTTTAAGACAATTAGGATAAAGGCTACTGCAAAAATTCATCTAATTTCATGCAAAATGGGTGAAATTATGAAGCACTTCAGTAAGAATGACTTCATGCTGCAGAACGCTCAGTAAGTAAATAAATGCATAAAGGCACCCTGTCGATTTTTCCCCGCAAACAAAGTTATGTCTACATTCAATATTCTCACCCAAAATAATGCTACTGTGTATATCCTTAAAGCCAATGAATGTAATAAATGAATAATGTTATGGTGCCCATAACAAAGCTGTATTATGTTGATGTTACCTATAAGATGTACAGAACAGGTCGGCGCTTGAATTTTAGTAATGTGAGTGATGACAGTTAGAAAGCAATGCAGAGCTATATTTGAGGACAACTCAAATGCGGCACAGAGAAACATGAATATCACATAGAGCACCTCTGTTTATCTCCCAGATAAGAGAATCAATCTTGTGAGCCTCCCCCGACCTGAAAACCGTGCTCATTCCAACTGATCGACATTTCATATTCAATAACAATCATCTCCTCCTCCGCCTGTGCGCCCTCTCCAACCTCGCTGTGGGCGGCCACTCCATTCCAACATGGCTGGCAGGCGGGTGGCTGTGTGTGATCGAGGAGCCATCTGTTAGCACGCAGATTAGGTCTGCTTCCTCTGCTCTCCTGTCCAGGTCCAGCTCGGGCCTAGCCAGCTTTGTAATCTGTGTACTGTGAACTAATGGGCTTTCTGAGTCGAGGGCCAGAGTACACCTGCGTCTCTTCTTATTTGCTCCGAGCGGACGGTAACTAGCGTCATGTCAGTGACTCCAGACGGAGATGACTAGACGTCCCTGAAATGGAAACGTGCCTTTGCATAAGCGAGCCATGTGACCCGAAGAGAAGGGTACATGCAGAAAAATGAAAACTGATGGAGAGAAAAGAAGACAGAGAAGCCTCTGAACTCTGTTTACCTGCTGGTTTTATTTGCCCGAGTGAGTTTACTTGTTTTTGTGTTCACCAATTTGTATGAAATTACCGAATCGGATCTCATTGGATCTGGATCTTAAGCACTGCTTAAGCTTATTTCCACACATGAAATTTCATTTAACAATTTCTCTCTTCTTGTGCGTGAGAATGCACATATGTTAAGAGCCAATCCCAACTTGCGTACAATACCAACAAACATTTAGTGACACAGTGATGTTCTCCAGGGTAAACAGGATTCCTAAATTACGGAAAAACAATCCCCAACTTTACTTCCAATCCTGTGAGCATACCTCACAGATTGTCTGGTGATTGAAACACATTAACACATTAAATTACGCTTTTTTCTGTAAGTCCATGCCCGAATGCATGCTGGTCGCTATAGTAACTTAAAAGAAATCTATTATGCTCATCTTCAAGTTTATACTATTCAGAAACATGTTATTATTCTTATACTGTCTGTGCTGGAACACCGATATTCTGTCCCTTTCTCTGAGACTCTGTTTTAGTGCCTGTCTCTTTAAGACCCCTTCACAAAAAAACCTGTAATGCTCTAATCAGTAAGTGTATTCGTCCACAGTCTTTTGTATCTACACTCAGCATCTCGGTGTGCTCCGTACTGTCATTGCAGCCGGCGGGAATGACATAATCGAAGTATAGTGGCACTTTCTATGTGAAAAAATTTCCCATAAGGCCAACATCTTCACAACCTGACATGCTCCAGCACTAATTTGATCAGAAATCAGGGAGAAATTAACAGCTTTAGCGACCGAGATTAAATCTTTTCCTAAGGTTAATATGTGGCAGCTGAATTGCAGGAAATGTGTGGCACTTGCTACCATGACCAACCCCAAATGAAAATTTCTAAACCAACAACTTCACAACCAGACATGTTCCAGCAGAAATATGATACAAAATTCAGGAGAACTTAACAACACCAGCAACCAGGATTACATGTTTAACTGCAGCCAAGGAAGAACTATAATGGAGTATAGCAGTATTTTCTACTGTGGAAAATCTCCACTAAAAGCTCCTAAACCAAAATTATCACAACCAGACATGTACCAACAAGAATATGATCTGAAATTATGTAGAAACTAACATCAGCAAACAAGATTTAAGGTTCCTCTGATGTTGGCATGTTGCACTGTATTACAGAAGGGAAAGCCAGAGTTCACTTGCACTTACTTTTAGCATGTTAATTTAAGAATAAAAGCTTCTTAACCAAAATCTTCACAACCTGATGTTCCATCACAATTATGATTTGAAATTTGGGAGAAACTAACAACATCTGCAACGAAGATTACATGTTTCCCCGATTTTAGCGTAGCTACATGTATCCGTGTACTTGCAGCCGGCAAATGACTGTAACAGAGTTCAGCAGCACTTTCTACCATCATGCAACCATCAATGTCATGCAACTCTAACAACATCAGCAACCCAGATTACATGTTTCCCTGATGTTAGCATGTAGCTACATGTAGTAGAGCCCTCGCAGCTAGGAACCGACTGTAATGGAATTCAGCAGCACTTTTTATCAAGGCAATTTAAGAATGAAAGCTTCTAGACCTAAATCTTAACAATCAGACATGTTCAGAAGGAATATGATCTGAAAGCTGGGAGGAATGAACATAAGAAACCAAGATTACAGGTTTTACCTATATTAGCATATAGCCATATGTAGCAGTGTACTTGCAAACTGCTATAACGGAGTTCAGCAGCACTTCTGCCATCATGCAACCATCAGCATTATACAACCATGACAACATTAGCAAACACTTGCAGTAGTGGACCTGGAGCACAAGACAATGTAAAGAAATCAGCTTTGCGCCTACGTAAAGATAACTTTTGGAAACAGAGTATTCAGAGCAGTCTAAAGCTGAGTTTTTTCTGTCTCATGTACTAAAACTTCAGATTCAACAATGAAGCATAACGGGTCCTCTTTAACCCTATTGTCTGTATGGTTTCCTTTCTACCTTTTCTCATTGCTACTTTTGTCCACAACTTGAATCCTAAAACGCTGATGCTGTTGATCATATATGACATCCTGGAGTCCGTTGCCGATGAGAATTAGTCAGTCTGTACACTAAGATGGATACAGCATACAAGAAATGTATCATTGTTCACTGCGTGAAGATGTGAGTATGCCTCTTTGTTAGCAGAGACTTATTTAGAAATTGTTCCATGCATGTTTGTCTGGAAATTTTCCCAGATTTTTGTTTCCACAACATCTCACTTGGACTAAATCATTCCCTCAAAAGAACGATCATTTATGCCTTCCACCTTTATGCATCAATTCGTTCAAAAGCAGCACTTACTACAGCTTAAACTGAAATCTCTTTGACAAATCACAGCTGTGTTTGGGAGGTGGTTGCGTACCTGAAAGGCTATCTGGGAATACTGTACCGCAGCACGACTCCAAGTGATCAAAGAACTGAATTTCAAGCTTTAAGAATCTGTAGCAACTTTAAACCTTGAGCTGAAAATGAATTTGGACTGAAAATACAAGAAAAACTGAATCTTTTCTCTTTTCAAACAACAAGAGCTGCTGGAGGTGTTCTTGTCATATTGAGATCCGACTAACAAGAGCCTTTGTTTTTAGCAGCGAACGGATTGACAGCAAAAAGCGAGCACTACGTGGTGACATTCTTTGCTTCTGGCAGACAACTTCCACCAGTGAACTGCATCTAACCTTATCAGTCTTTTATTTTCTCAGCTCCGCTTAACAAGGAGCTCCCGGATTACACCCGACCCTGACTCCTCCGGGCTCTCCTCTCGGCTTAACATCACAATACAAGAGCAAAAGTCAAGGGGTGACTTATGGGCCTTGCGAATAATAGAAGCTAGGACGTTCTTGCAAGCTCTTTAATTACAGTAATGAGGCTCAGCAAACAATGTGCAGTGGGAGGAGGAGGGCATGAGCACGCAGGGAGCTGGGAGGTCGATGATGTTGTGTTGTTGTTGCCTTTAGGGCTTATCTGGGCGGAAGTACAAGACAGTGTGTATGAACCACGCGCTGCTCGAACACCGGGTCTAACAAAGCGTGGAAAACAGGATGAAACACTCTGTGTTACTGAAGCATGAAAATACCAGCACAAACGTGCATGCATTCCAGTACTGTGTGCATGTACGAGTGTGAAGAAATTGTGTGTGTGTGTGTGTATGTGTGTGTGAGCACTGCTTGCATGTGTGCGGGTTTGATAAGGCTTGGGGAAAGGGCACAGGCTGTGGCTTGCCAATAAAGAAGCGTGCAATGGCTATTCTGGGCTCAGTCTAGTTAAGACGGAGACTTGTATCTGTGTGTGTGTGTGTGTGTGTGTGTGTGTGCGTGTGTGTGTGTGTGTGTGAGGGTTTTTTTTGTCCGGCGATAATCACCTATTGACTGCTGCCTCTGGCTTATCAATCAGCACTGCCTCGCTCACACATGGCTTACTGAAAGCATCGAGAGATTCATCAAGACTCATCGACTCTGGGAGGGGGAGTAAACTAATGTCTCATCCTGTTATGTCTGTTAGGTTTGCAGGCCTGCAGCATCGTGCCACCTTTGCCCTCCACGCTGATGCAGTGTATTCTCCATCTTAATGTAGATACCAATGAATCACTGCCTCCTTAAAGAGGGATATGATTCAGTAATTAAAAATGTGGAACTCGCAGGCTTCTAGTCGGCTCAGTTCAGTTTGGTACTTATTTTTTGGTGTTTCCATTTTGAACACTTCCGGATGGTACCTTAAGTACCTTTGAAACTCTCCTCATCTTCGTCGCCTCACTTCTTGGGGTTACCTAGCACATGTCTCAATCCCCAGTGTATAGAGCAGGCATGTCAAACTGGTCCACAGGGGGGCCGGTGTGGCTGCAGGTTTTTGTGCCAACCAACCAAGAGCACACAGTTTGACCAATCAACTGTCTGAAGACGGAGATCAGTTGATTAAATGAGTCAAGTCTGGTGTGCTGCTACTTGGTTGGAAACAAAACCTGCAGCCACACCGGCCCCCCTGTGGACCGGTTTGACATGCCTGGTATAGAGGGAAGGACAAAGACAGTCGAGCAAATTTGTTGCAATCTCCTGGTAAAATAGCGGTCAGCACTTGGTAAAATAATAGTAAAAACATAAACTCTGGTCAAAGACCTGGTTTAACATTTGGATTCAGTCTGGTTGGGTCCTAAAGATGTGGGACAGGATCTAAGCTGAGGTCTCGGTTTCAAGTTACTCACAAAAGAGCGATAACAATAAAAAAATGACTAGTCAGCTAGAGCAGCAGGGGATAAGATACTCTGACTTTTAGTCTGTGATCAAGCAAAAACAGATCCTGCACCCTGAAATAATGCAAACAGTATTCTATGTGTATTTGACCTTTTCTGCAAATGTCTCTCTGTCTGCATGCCCTCTGCAGTCCATATAATTGTAGCTGCTGTGTTTGAAAGACAGGCTTTCTGATGACACCGCGAGGGATTATCTTCTCAGACGCCACAAGAAGACACTCCTCCACAGCTACAAAAGACGTTATATAACTGTTTTGTCAGCTGTGCACTACTCCTCACGTCTTCTAAACTGACTTGTACAGTAGACTTAAAATCACTGGAGTTCCCCTCCAACCTGAGCTAACATTGGTATTCAGGAAATGTCAATAACTAGTATGGGAAAATGCATCAACCTAAGCCAGCAGGTAAATAATGAATTGCAAATTCAGACTGCAGCTGGCTGGCACGGCCACAAAACCAGGCGCTTTGGCAGGTGAGCATTCGCCATCCTGTGGTCCTTTTCTATTCCAAAAATATGTTTGGCTTGAACATAAAAACAGTGTCTGCTGGATAGTGAAATCAATGTGTCATTTTAGCCTGAGGATAGAAAAAGTTATTTTCCCTGGCTGTGTATAACAATGACACCTTTACTCCGACAGACAAAAGACAGAAAATGATATTTCAGCATTCTAAAGTCGGTATTCGAGGATTGAGTGCCTAGAGGCCTGAAACTAAAACCCATTAAAGCAGCTCTTCACTTCTATTTGCATATTGTAGCTGCAGAATCAAGGTCACAAAAGTAGCATTTATTCATAATAGATTCTAAATGATAAAGTATGCAGTTACTTAATATTTAGTGGAACCACCCCTTACTTTGAAAAAGGATATTATTTCTTTCTTTTCCTGCTCTTTCCATGAACTATACTGTATATACCGATACAAACACATAATACAACCCCACCAAAGCAACAAATCTGTATCCATGCCACAAGGAAAATATTATTTTCTTCTAGTGAGGGAGATCCTCTTCTGCTTCCTAGAAAAACAAACAGTATTCTGGACACACGATTGGCCAGTCGCTCCCTTTGAATATTGCCTTTCACGTCCCACTCAGCTGTATGGCAGAGCACATTTTGAGTCACTATATCTTAATTTAAAATGTTTTGAAGTAAATTGAACCTGTGCCATCTCTACCATTCAGTTTAGGTTTGTTATGCTAAAAAAAAAAAAAAATGTCTTTAAACTGTCTGCCATTTCAGTTCGCCTCCTACAAAAGGTTTGTAAGAAAAACGTCAATCCTGGTATTAGGGCTCTTGTGGGATTTTCAAAGGTAGGAATATCTATTTAACATGTTATAGTTTCAGAGGTCTTATAGAACAGATTTATATAAAAAAAAATCAGAATCTAATAAGGGTCAAATATCAAAGAAAAAAGAAAAAAAAAAGAAAGAAAGGTGCTCTACCAAATAGATGATATGGCCCTCTTTGGTAGTAAAGCTAAGCTAATGTTGCTAAAATTAACTATTTGTTAAGAAATAAATTAACTTTGGATCAATCTTTGTTGTTAAAACGTACATTTAATGTCATCTATTATATATACGGTGAAAAAAAATCAAATGGTTGGATTGGCCATCTATAATAATAGTAGTGATGCTAAGATAATATAATTACCTTTTGTATTAAATTTTGAAAAGGATGAATTTTCCTTGTTGTTAATACCATATACCTAATGTTAGTCCATTATATGTGGTAAAAGAAATTACATGAGTATAATTTTTTTGTACTATTTCTGAGACATTTTCAAAGTATAGTAATGGTAAAAACACATGAAGATTACACTAGCAATGGAGATACTTTTAATTTCATGATGTAGGTACACTAACATATAACAAGTGTTATAACAGTATATCATTTGTAATTTGGATTTTTTCTTTCTCTTTTACCAATACCATGAGAAGCCATCTCAACTGTTTGGTAGAGAACTACATTTAAGAAATTATGGGGGATGTTAAAAAATAAATGTTGATTCCTGTTATCACAGTCCCACAGACAAAAAAAAAGCAAAAACCCATTTTTTCTACTGCATTTTTCTTGATGAGGACTTTAAAGGGTTAAGACACATCTAGAGGCAAGCCACAAGTTGTTATGTTTGCCTTGATGCAGCCAATGACAGACCTGGTACAAGTCGGCGCAGACCAACGCTGGACGTAAGGGTAATAGCCAATCAGGTGGCAGATGGTGGGTGGTGATGTGGCGGTGGCACAGCCTGAGATTTTTGGGTTTTGTTGGCAGCCGGTGGATAAAGCCTGCGAAATGTATCTGTCACTTCCACTGGCAGGAGCGCCGTGTTAGCGCATCAATCAATGCCAGAGTCGAGGACATGGACACTGGGAACAATGTGTTCATTAATGCAAGTCTGAGGGTGTGTGTGTGTGTTTTAAGATGAGCTCCAGCACTCTGTTCCAATACATAAAGTAAGAGACAGAAAGAGGGCACGAAAAGGGCGATGTGCAGTCGTAGTCGGCGAGGAAGAGGGATGTGAGTACTGACAGTTTATACTTCTACTGATCCAGGTTCAGATGGCTTACATTCTGGGCGGCTATCAACAAGAAAGTCAACTAAGAGGCTGCATATGTAAAGTTTACACCAGCTTGGTTTGACAGACTGAGTGAACCCCGTTGACCTGTAAATGCACACTGATATGAGCTATTTAAACCACAGCGTGCATCAACCAGCAGCTCTGACTGGCCTGCATCTTCAACTTTATATCAGCCTTGGCTCTGTTTCAACCTGGCAATAAAAAGCACCTCATATCTGGACCGTGTCAGGTTATGATTTACTGGACTCCTTTCACTTTATATTGAAATACAGCTACATCTCCACAATACACAATACATTTTACCTGTCCTCGCTAAAACAAAAATAAATACACTCGTTGCTTCCTCTTTCAGGATTTATGGGTTTTAAAACTGACAGCTCTATTCACAACAGTAACCTGAGATCAGTTCTTGACGGTTAATCTATCAATACTGACAACAGCTTGTTTATTTATGTGCTTTCCAGTAGCCTTTGATATGAAATCTATTTTCATTTACATGGTGGCTATCTTAGATAGATTGGATGCTCATTGCATCGCTGTTTATGTGCTAAGTGGCTCTCTGTCAACCACAGCAGCTTGACACATGAGCTTTGAATACTAGCTTAGGAAGATTAGCATGTATACTAAGTGATAAAACCTATTCACACTGAATTGGATTAACAAAGAACCAATTTTTTTAGCCATGCTAGCAGCACAGCATTAGGGATGGTTATGTTGATCAGATCAATCTTGTGGCCCAGCAGTTTGTTTTCGTGTGTAACATCCCAAAAAGCTTTAGAGTACAGTCATACATGTGCAAAATTACTAGTAGTAAGTAATCACCTCCTGTTCACTTTATTGTGAGCCAAGGGGCAAATAAAAAATGTGTGCCCTCCACAATGTGAGGATACAAGTTTGCTGAATTTGAGAGTTGAACTTGAACTTTGACCTGCAAAAGTCACAACCTCAGGTGCATTTGTGTAGCCAAATTCAAGCTGCCACTCCAATGAAAAAAAAACAAGCCTCAACCTGCGAGGCTGAGAAATTAAGCCAATGAGGAAGGGCAAAACATTGCAGTTCATCGTATGGTCACATGAGGCCGGCTCCAGAAGCGGGTCAATCCACATAGACCCCCATGTTAAAATATCCAACTTTAGAGCAGAAAAAACATGTTCACAGCCTGGTCATTTTGGTCTCTGTGACTAATTTCAACACTTTTTTTTTTTATAGCTCTTCGTTTCAATTTTATAAGGCCCAAAGTTATGGGTTAGGGTTAGGGTTAGCCCTAACCCCCCCCCCAGGTTTACAGTTTTTAAGGTCTGTCTTGGGACTATACTCACCACATACCCCCTATATACAGTACATTTAATAAGTCCTCCTGTCCATACTGAAGGTGAAGTGATCCCATTTTTTACACCATTCTCGTCCAGAGGAATGATTACAGCTAACACTGTGCATACTGACAAGTAACAATTGCTCTAAGATAGAATTGGAAAAATCTGAATCTATACTTCAAGAGCACAGAGAGTTTGCTCTGTGGGAATTACATAAGGATGCTACTTAAATCAACTTCTAAGTGTGTAATGTAGGGCAACTGTACCTCACAAGTATGACTCAATGCTGCTGCACCGCTACTACTGCGAATCTGTGGATCTTGTCACATACTTTGTTGCTGCATCTATGTCATCCCTATCATGTAGCTTCTTTGTAATGTCACCGAGCCAATTAAGCAGGTCAAACTCCTTGTGCCTGCAGAACTTTAAAAGGGCAAACTGTAGCTTTTACTTTTTTCTGCCTTGTTTCCTACCAACTCAGGACCTGCTTAAAAATGGAACAGGACAAAAACACGATTCAGTTCCATGAATCCGCTCTATCGTATAGGATTAACCCTTTGAAACCTGAGAGAATTGGCTTGATTTCTCTCAAAAACATGGGAGGAAGGAGGTGAGCAGCGACAGATGGAAAGACCCCCAAATTAGCAAGAAAATAGTAAAAAGTATTTTAAGAAATATAAGAAAAGTATCTGATAATTAGTAAAAATAAATAAATACATTTTTTTAAAGTTTTAAACATGTAAGTCAGAAAGGACCTGGAAGAAGTGCCTAAAAATTCAAATTATTTTGTAACAGAATTTTAAATATTATATTATATTATATATTTTAAAATATAGTTTTTACCTAGCTTTTTTTCCCCTTGAAAATTTATTTCGCTTAAAAACAATAATTTTCTGAATCTACTAATTTCTTGAAATTTGTCAAAAATATATTACCAAGTTGCTCATTGTCCATGCTTTTGAAAGAAATCAAGCCAATTTGCTCAGGTTTCAAAGGTTTAAATACTTGTGAAGGGTGTCTGGGTGCACCACAAGGAAACTGATGTTGCCCCAGGTTTCTAAGGGTTAACTAACAGCATCCAAAAACTACAGCACCAAATTCAGCTAAGTGCGCATCAGAATACTCCACAATAAACATCCCCACCCAGCCATGATGAATGCTGCGAGCTTCTCTGCAGGACTTGATTAGGCTGGTAAAGAGATGAAGAGTGGGGGTGGGGGTGGGGGGGGGGTGGGGCAGAGACAGATAGATATCAGCCACACCAAACGCTTGGGGACCCCCCTCCACCACCACCAGCACCACCAATGACATTTTCCCTGCAGGGCCAGAACCAGACCGAATCATCCGCACATTAATGCCGCTATTAGCCTCTGTGATTAGGATGAGGAATGGTTGGATGCCTAATGAGCGAGGCTGCGTGTATCACTGTGCGGCCTAATGAGCAGCGCTGGACCCCTACCATGGCTTTGATTGACAAGAGGGTGAGATTACAGAAGAGGTTCTGGGAGTGTCATCCGCGGATTCATAGGAGGTTGATGCCCCATCGATGCACCTACACGGGGTAAACACCTGCATGCGCACACACATAAACACACACACACATTCTGGGATCATTGCTCACTTTGTCTGCACAATTGCGTGAGCTAATGACATAATTAGGGTCTGTATTTAAATGAAAGCATCGCAGGGGGCGGAATAAGGTGAGAGGGAATGCGGAGAGTGGACTACTGGGTGGGTATAAAAATGCTTATGATTTATTTAAACATTAATGCGTGCACTGGAAATTCAATTTGTGCTGATTAAACTCTAATGGAGACCGATGGAAGAAAAGGGGAGTGAAATATGGAACCATTTTTGCAGGGTTAGGATAATATGTGAGCGTGCAAGAGAAAGGGAGGAGGGAGAATGACGGATGGAGTGAGCGACTCTGGGATTTTCGCGTCGCAATGAACAAGTGTGATAGCCCGTGTGCGCGGGTGTAGCTATGAGCTACAGTTCTTTAATATAATTCGGTGACTTGGAAAATTGCATATGAATCTCTCTGAGACCAAGCTGACCGGCCGGGGGACGCCAAAACACAGAGACACAGAGAAAGCGGCATACTAAGTGTGGAGCAGCTTGTCCCTGACCTAAATTCCACTGCTGCGTAGGAATACAATCCACCTGCCTGTTACAGCGACAGAGGAGCGGAGGTCCAGTATATCAAAAAAAGGTATTTTTACACAGCTAATATCTAAAGTACAGAGTAATCGAGATATAACTTGTTGGTCATTGTGATAAGTTATTAAATGTCAGTTAAAGTCGGCTCTTTGGTGCCAAGTTTTAAAGTTACGTGTCAGATAGTAATAATGTGACATTTGACTTCAAATTATCGCAGAAGTTCACATGAAGGAAAAAGAGACACGTCACTTTTTACTGCCAGCTGTCATTGTGTTGGTTGATCTGTTTGACTTTCTTAAACTGGGAACAAAGTGTACAGACACCGAGCATCTGACAACAACACTTTTTTTTCCCTCAAAGGGTCAGTTTGCGATTTTTGGAGAAGATTGTCAAATGTTAAGTCTCATTCCCAGGCTGTAAAATACCAATGCTTCGGGTTGGTAGTTGTAATGACCCATCAACCCAAATTGCTTGTATTTGTTCAGCCCTCTTGCCCAAGAATTGGACTAGTTTCAAAAATTGCTGTTTCCCTTTGTCACTTAGTCACAAAAACATACGACGAAAAAATGTACTCTTTAAGTAGCTGACATTATTCAGGATATATAAAGACATTTCAACATGTAATTTTGTTTTGCGGTGTAAAAGATTGTTTATCGAAACCTCACACACTATCAGATTATCATAATTATCGCCCCAAACTTGCACTGATGTAACTGACAATTGCCTCAAGCAATAGCCAGTTTAAAAGTCATCCACAGAGTTCGTATCATTGGCAGCATGACTGTAGTTTTAGATCAAAGATGTGTATTTGTCTCCAGAGGAAGCCAAAAGTGCTGCGATATTAGAGGAAAGAGCATTCTGGGATCTAGAGTCTGGCTGGAGAGCTGGAGTGTGAAAGGCCAGTAGGTCTGCACTCACTTGGCACTCTGTTGATGGCTCTCAGAGGTCTCAGCACGCGAACTGTCCTCACTGCTGAAAAACTGACATTCTGTAGGTTGAGGGAGTACTCCAGCATCCTGTAACATGCAGAGAGGGAAAAAAAGGATGTGTGAGTACAGCAACAACAAACCAAATCCTTTAATTGCTACTACAGCTCATACCGCAGAGCATACTTTATCATCTGGGAATAAAAACACAGAAAATGTTAGGGCAATATTATGTCGCCAATTATATATTGCATGTATTACACGCTCTCCCACTCTCACCGGGCAAGTCGTAATTAACCTAATATCCTGAATCACATTTTTGCCTTTAGACATGACTGCCGTACATGTGTTCTGGCAAACAATGTGCTTTCATTCTAACTGCTGCTAACGGAGCAGAAAGTTGGAAAAACACCTGCAATGCGTGCATTTGTGCTCGTATATGGAGCAATGTTTGTGTGCCTAACAAACACATGCATGCATTCACCCTCGCATGGTCGACCTTCAAAAGAAGTGAGCGTCATATGTGGATCCCCTATGAGACTTCCAGAGTGGGTGAATCACATGTCATTGAGAGGAGAATGTGGCATCCACAGTACATAAAAGAACAGCATCAGATTGGTCCGCCTCGTAACCTTGAGACGGCGCGCTCTCTTTTAACAGCCTCTCCAGAAGCTCTTTAGAGACTCTCTAAGGCTGTGATGGGAGGTTAGAAGGACAGCGCTTAAGAGACCGTGGAATGCTAAAAAAAAAACTTTTTCTTGATTCTTGATCAGTGTTTATTATCATCTCATCTCACTCTCTCCTTTTCTGTGTGTGTGTGTGTGTGTGTGTGTGTGTGTGTGTGTGTGGAGCAGATGCAGAGCACATGTGCAGCTTGAAGGGGCGTGCAGATGAAGGAATTCCCTCCTTGCGCAGACTCCAAGTCTGTCTGTCTGACAAACTTGCAACACATGTCCGGCGGTGTATGTGCATGAGCACGTGTGTGTGTGTGTGTGTGTGTGTGTGTGTGTGTGTGTGTGTGTGTGTGTGTGTGCGTGTGCGTGTGTGTGTGTGTGTAGGCTTGTTGGTCACCTTAAGAGCAAGAAACTCCCTTAATGAATCTGTGTGTTTATCCTAATGTGAGCGTTTTCTAGTCTGGTACACCAAAACAAGAATACACTCTCTCTCTCGCTCTCGCTCTCGCTCTCGCTCTCACACACACACACACACACACACACACACACACACACACACACACACACACACACACACACGCTCGGAGCTGACAGATGGCCAGCGGACTACGAAAAGAAGGTAAATGGGTAAACAGTTAACAGAAGCACAGGGATGCCCTCCCATCACCAGCACAGAGACGCGAGGCTAACGGTGTCTGGCGGTCTCTGGGAACAGGTACATCTCATCAGCAGCTGTGTCATATTCTGTAATAGCCACCAGAGACATTCAGGTCAAAAGGAATCAAGTGGTACTTCTATGAAACTTTTATGAAAAAAAAGCAAGAAGTGGCATATGAATAGCCCATTAAAAAAGACTATTAGTTCAAACAGGACTAAGGTTAATATCATGTAGCACAGGAAATGAAAAAAAAACATTAAAGAAACACAACGCTAAAATTACACGTCAAAGTCAATTTACAAATCATACAGAGTATCACTCAACTGTGAATAACTTTAACAACTTTGTGTTTGGAGATGGGAAAGGCCTAACGAGAAGAAGATACTTGTATTATGGGAAGTGTAGGATCCAAGGTTTTAGAAACTTGAACCATACTAACGACTACAGCTCAAACCGGACTTTAAAATCTTGCAATATTTCAAAATCGGTATCGACTCAGGTCAAGTTTGTTCGAATTTCTTGCTTGAGATTGTGTCACAAATGTCTGTTATGCCACTATAGAGACTTTAGTGGATTTTAACCGCAATTCTCTGTTAGTCATTCCCTGGCTACAAGTACACTGCAAATATATGTGCAGCTTTACGCTAATATCAGCAATCATGTCAACCTGGTTACTGATTTCGGATCCTTTTCGGGAACTTGTCTGGTTGTGTTAAGAAGCTTTTTTCAATGATTTTTTTTCACAGTAGAAAGTGCAACTATTCTCTGTTACGGTTATTCCCCAGCTGCAAGTACACTGCTACATATAGCTACATGCTAACATCAGGGAAATTAAAACTTGATGACTGATGTAGATTTCACCCTGAATTTGGATCATGTTCTAGAACATGTCTGCTTGTGTTTAGAAGCTTTGTAATTATTTTTTTAGTAGCAGAAAGTGCGGCTATTCTCCGTTACAGTCATTTCCCAGCTGCAACAACACTGCTACGTGCTAACATCAGAAAAACACTTAAACGCAGATGTTGTAAATTTCTCCCTGATTTCGGTTAGGGTTAGGGTTAGGGTCTGGTTGTGTTTAAAAGCTTTTATTGGTTATTTTTCATAGAAGAAAGTGCCACCATACTTGCTACTACTGTCATGCTCTGCAAGTACACTGCTAACAGCTGTTCGGGTAGCGGGCTTAACCCTGAGAAAGGTGCAGATTGGTTTGACTTCTTTCAAAAACTTGTCAAGAATTCAATGAGCAACAAAAGAAAAAAAAATCAAGAAATTAGTAAGATGCACAATAATATTACCTGAAAGAAAGAAAAAAGAGTAATGAAAATCCAGAACAATAACCTGGGAAAAAGAAGTATGCTACAAAATTAGAATAATTTTGTAACATAATTATAAATATATTATTATTGTAATTAGTTATATAGTTTTTCCTTGGCTTTTTCTTTTTTTGGCCTTGAAATTTTTCCCTAGATTTAAAAATAATATTTTTTCTAAATCTATTGAATTGGGGAGCATCTCACTAAGTAGCCCATTGCCTTTTTTCCAATGTTGTGAACTGCAGCACAAGAAAAGCGATGTTGTTCTAGGTTTCAACAGGCTAAATATATTCTTTTACAAACATGAGCCTGAAAAATAGCATAAAGAGGTCCTCTGTAACGGCTTCCAGCAACCACTGCTGTGGAGTGTTGAGAGGACAAATACATCGGTCACTTAGATTAGTGATTCATGCAATTAAAATAACAAACCGTTACAGACAGAAAATGACTTATATGCCAACAATGTCCACCTGAATAATTAAGTAACAGCAAAATGGCCACTGAGTCTGATTATCAGGCTATAGAGAATATACAATAATTCACCATCATTACAATGCTGAATAGTATAGTCCCTATGGGAAATTAACGGCAACACAATAAGGATTCCAATGGGAAAACTCATGTGAGTGCCATTGACATGCTATAAATCCCCAGAGCAATATAATACAAATATTAGGGTAATTTTTCGTCAGACAGAGTTGCACAAACAAACATAAAAGCGGATGATGAATGACGTCTGTTGAAAAATAGTCCATGCAAAAACACTTGCTGCCCCTGATGAGAGCCAGATGAAGTTTGGTGCTCTCAGTGAAAACTGACCCATCTCCCCTCATCTGGAATGAAGAAACAGCCGAGGAGAAATGGAGTGTATCAAACAAACGATGGAAACGACAGGAAGTCGTGCACTGTTTTTGTCAGAGTCCGTGCCAGTGTTGATGATGCTGGTGCGGGGAAGGGCAACCGGAGGAGAAATGAGAAGCAGGAGAGGGACGGGGGGGGGGGAGGCCCAGCCTTGGAAGGAGTTTGCGTGAGGAGAATTCCCAAACTAAAGCAGATCCACACAGCGGGGACGGGGTCGAGGAAGAAAAACACTTTTACATCCTGTCATACACACTCTGATATCTTGATATGGAGAGATCGGTGCAAGGACAAACTCGCAGAAGAATGTAATGACATTCATGCTGTATAAGTCAAAAAATAAAAAGCAGCCAACGATATACGCCGTGCACAAGAACCACACACTCTTCTAGTCGTGTAGCTTCTTAGCTTATCACAGTGTGAATGTGTTTGTGCCAAAGCAGCCAGACGCATGAAGGATGGTATACATACAACTTTCCAGCTCCAGCTCCTTCAAAACAAAGCCAACAGTAGCTTGGAACACAGACACAGACACTACACATGATGCCACCCAGAAGGAGCTATACTAGGAAAAGTACGCTCGGCAGCTCAAGAATGTAGAGCAGTGTCCAGTGTTTAACCTGTCCTGTCCTCACCTAACCTTTATCTGTCTGCCTTTCTGTCTGCATCTATCCGTCTGTCCATCTCTTGTCCATCTCAGTCAGTCCGCCTATCTGTCCTCCTGCAGCTACGGCTCTGTTACACTGTGAAGTAGCCAGCAGTCTTATATCTGACAGATGAAAAAGAAGAAATGGACCAAAAGGCAGAGACGGATATAAAAGTGAACTCACAAGTGTATTCTTTCATCATTTCCCTGGCTGGGTTTCCATCTTTGTTCTCTTATGCAAATCATGATGGATAGACTGAGAAAAAGATAAATGAAATTGACAAATTTTGATGGAGTCTCCTCGGTTTTCATGCTCGATTTGAGGTCGGGGAGTTTGTTTTATCAGTGAGGAAAATTATGCGATAAATAATGTTGGAAATACATCGAATGAATACCTAATGAGGTGAGCTGCGGCATCCTCACTGTGCTGCAAGTTGACAAATGGCTTTGAGTATTCTGTAATGTTTTTCAGTATTGCGATGGCACAGTGTGTGTAAAACAGACATGATGCATATCCACTGCTATACACACAGATTATTTCATGTGGAGAGCTGATAATTACATAGTTTAAATATTATTTGTGTGGTTACCAAAAGCAAGAGGACTGATGTGAATAGGAAATACAAGGCGGTTTTATTTATGTGTATCGCACAAACAAAGAAGTGCTAAGCCTTGCATAGCATTATGAAGAGAGAATACATCCTCCGACGAATTGAGAGCTCAGAAAATACACGTTTTTATTAACATGTCCTATAAAGCTGATATTTTTAAATGATCAAATAATGTGTGTAATTTGAAAATGAAACAACAGAGATTCTGCAGTATTACCCTCTTTTTCGTGGATCGTTTGGGTTTTTTTTTTTTGCCCTGCAACTCCACTCTAATTGATCATGTTTTCAGGTTCAATAGGCAGCTGTTTTAAGCACAAAAAAAGCTTTAAAAAGGCAACTCTACGCTGCGGCTTTTAACAACGGTCCTTTACAAAGTTGTAACGGAACATTTAGCAGCTAAAGAGCTAAAATAAAATTCCTTAAGGAGTTGGTGGAGACCAAAAAGTGCTACAAGGAAAGTAAATATTGACATCAAGTGAATGCTAATGTTGAATGCATAAAATAGCAATAGTTTGAACAAATAAAACATGAGCTAGCAGATACATCTAGTTCCAAAAAGCTGTAAAAAAGAACAATCAATAGCTTAAAACACTGTGTCCCTTCTACAAAAGTGAGGTCAGGGACGTATTTTCTATCCATTCATTCAGTGTATGCAGCAGTTATTTATGTTGTTATTGTCTGCATACTGTTAACATAGTTATACATGGGCACATTAGCACTTTTTTGCAAATTTTTAATATAATAATATATAATTTTAATATAACTTACTGACCATTTATTGTATGTACTTCCCTTCAATGACTCTGACCCCCCAAAAATACACTTTAATCATGACCATATGCATTTAAAGTACTATCAGGCATTTATTGTTTTAGCCCAATGCATAGAAGTCACAATTTTTTGCTAAATAACTCCAGTATTTATTTGAAAACAATTATACAGTTGTCTTACGCCTAAATGCCTGGTTCATTAACAGGAGGTCTGGGGGTCCACCAAATGATTGTTTATCCATTTAAGTTTTAATCTGTTATTATTATTATTATTATTATTATTAGTAGTAGTAGTAGTAGTAGTAGTATTTTAACAATTCTAAAAATACACATTACCATAAATCCAAAACTAGTGGAGATAATTTAGCCGTCTCATAAACCTATTTATTTAGAGTGGGCTACACTACATTAGTGACAAGCTAACTGTTACCCATGAATCCTTCTGCAATCATGTGAGCAACTAACACTAAATTACTGTGCAGCACCTTTTTTTGGCCAATTACTTGTATTATTACCACAGACATTCTTGTAAGCCACAATAGATCCTTTTGCAACTTTTTTGAATGAGAGACTCACACATTGTCCACCTCAGAAACCAGCGGTGCAAGTGCAGAGGGTGAGGCCAGAAAATACAGAGAGAATTATCTTGAGTGCAACTCAGTTTTACACAATATATGTAGGAGTCAGTGCTCCATCTCTCTTCAAGCAAAGCGGGGCATGGCCTGAAAAACTTTAAAGAACCCCGTCTCTTACTGTAATAACCAAATTTTACACAACTTCTATTAATCTCATTTTAAAATAATGCCTGCTTTCGTTTTGTCCTTGCACTTAATTATAATATGTGCCAAGCAGAGTGAGAAAATGCTTTATTTGTTGTTTAAAAACAGATTGCTTCCATACACAGCTAGCTCTCATTTGCACATAATATTTGCATACACAACACTAACACCCTGAAGGGAAATGATTTATCCGTGAAATATTGAGTCACAATCATAATTATTAAGGAATGCATTTAAGTGGTAGTTTGATTTGATTGATTCACCAGTTTAACCTTGCTGTTATTATTACATGAAATAATGGCTTTGTTTTGAGATTATTGGATTATAGGGCTTTAGCGAAGCACATTCCTTCCAAAATAATCCGTCTAATCTGTCATTTATCACTTATTATGAACTAACAAGTCGTCCGTCCTCTTCACTGATATTCCTTTAGTCATATATTGCCTGCGTTCTAGTCGCCTCCACATCAGTGACAGGCAAGCTGTCACACTCGATGTTCCTTAACAAATGGATTGCGAGTGATGGGTAGCTCTTTGAGTGAGTGTCGGAGGTGGTTTTGTGTACACAGTATATTGTTAAAGTGCAACAGTATGTGCATCACAGAAGCAACTCAACCCTTATATAAGACTTAAACAACACGAACAATCCAAGACGCTGCATGGACACCAGCTAATGATGACAGTCTGATAACATTAAAGTGAGAGCGTGCAGTATTATTGAGAAGCGGAGGGAGGAAAAACCACAGAGAACAGACAGATGGAGTGTTTTCATGCTGAATCAGATTGAAAGCCTTTCATCAGCAACACGTTCTGCCATCAACCCACTCTGCTGCTTATCTAACCCAAATGTTAACCAACTTCTTCTTCGCAGTCATGCTTGATTACCGAATATCTCTCTTTCTCTTGCAACAATCACACACAGCGAGGGAATTCTCCTTTCTCCCCCCTCCCCGAGCAGAAAAGTCAGATGTCTTAGCGACAAAACTGCACTCACATAGACAAGGCAATAAATGTGTTGCTCATGGACACTTCAGAGTTGTCCAAATGGGAAATCTAACTCCAAAATCTTGTTGTTGCACCCTTTCTGTTAAGGATGGCCATGAGGTGCCGTTAGCGTAAAAACTAATAAAACCCAAAGACATCTGTATAAGCAGCACATATTTAATAATACATAATAGTCATAAAGTTATATGCTTCATCAGTCCCTACAGGAATCTTATTATTTTGTAATTGTAGCAAACTATGTAAACAAAAATGCTTGCAAAATGTGACCGTGTCTAAGCTGCATATAAAGTAGTTCCCTTCGACTGTTCCCAGGTCAAACAAAATCAAACTTAACAAAGCAATTTCCCCGTGAACGTGCTAATGTGCCTGAGGGGCTTTCTTTTCTCCATTCAAACAATAATGTGTTATTGTTTGATAAGTGCAGAGCTTGGTATCCCGCTGATACCTCGGCCACTTCAAATCAATCCAAACACAAGAGCTCTTTATTTAAGCAAAGTGCTTTTGATAAATTAACTTTCAGTTTCAACCTTTGTGTTCGTGATAGTTTACTACAACAAGAGACAACAACTGAAACTTCTCCAGAATCCTACCAGGATATCAGGAATCAAGTATTCTCTGCAAATACTCTTGAATACTATGTGATACAACAAACCAGCTTAAAAAATAAACAATCCCATGATGATTTTCATGGGATTGTTTATTTTTGTTTATTTTCAAACAGCGGCAGCCACCTCGCCTCAGAGTCAGGCCATCCACCATCCCCTCCACCTCCCATGGATACTATTACATGCACACCAATATTCTCCTACTATTCCACATATGACAATATTCTGAATATAATGTGGTTCAAACAAACAGCATATTCAGTTTAAATATTCCAAATTAGGCATTTCCGCATTTAGGCATTTGGGATATGCTGGTATTATTTGGGTTTCAGGAGCATTATTTGGGCATTTATACAGCCAATTCTGAATATACATCTCAATTGGTGTTTTCACTGCAGTTTGCAACACACAGCCTCATGCTTGTTTACAGTCAGCTTTGTGTGTTGTCATGGAGACGTTATTCACAAACCAACTCACTGACAGTTTGCAAGGCTGCGGTAGAAATGCGTGCCCAAAAGAAAATCCCACATTTCTGGTCGGATGGAGAACCACACTTGCTTTTTAACTTCATGACAGTCTTGGATATCGACAGGTTTTTGGATATGTGCAAAAGTTGCAGCGCTGACCTTTTCAAGACGGCGAGGGAAGGAAAGAGAGAGTCCAACAAGTCCACCACTGGTAGAAAAGTCTTTTAATTCAAATAAGCATAATGACAAGCAGCTCCAGCTGTTCAAATTTTCCATATTTTGATGTGATAAATGACATGTCGCACGTTAATCAGAGTATGCACGGCTGCATGCAAACAGGAAAGTGAAATAGTCATTTTCATTAGACATGTAAACAACTTAGAAGGAATACAGTCTTTTTTAGAATAAGGGCAAAAAACCTGAATATTTTGTGCATGGAAATGCACTCAGTGATGAGGTCAGCTGATATAAATGTAATCACATCTACCTCACTCTAGAAATGGCAATATTATATGCATGAAATGTCCAAATGTAACATATATATGTGGTGTGCAGAAATGTACAATGCCATTATGTTCTTCTGGTGACTGTGCTGAATTGCAGCACATCCTTTTGGCCAGTCAGTGGAATTTTGAAAGAACTATTTTGTCCTCCTTTTCTTTCACGAAGCTGTACAGGCCAATTTTGTAAATTACAGGCTCCAACTCCAAGCCTCAGCTCCCACAGACCTCGCTACATGATGTCACTTTACAGAGATTATAATTTTGTTTTTAATCCTGTTAGTGACCACAATCTCAACGTAACAAGTGAGGACGTCATTCTCTCTGGAACTAAAACCAATAGTGTCATCCGACTTATCCAGCTGCCAAAATTCACAGGGGAAAATGTTGATACACTGATCTTTTAATTAGTACTGTGTGCTTACAGCTATTAAGATTTACAAGCAGTGGCAAGTGCTTTTGTGGACTTTTTTTGTCCTGAGTTTTGCCTTCCAGGTAAGATACAGAATAAAATGCCATGTCATCTTTTGTTGGAAGCATTTCCATGATAACTTCATTTCAATATAACCTATATTCTTGCAAACAAGATGCACGACATGACAAGGCTGAGTCCAATTCGCTTTCTGTGCACGAAGAGGGTTTCCCACCAATGACTAATGGAAGCATGATTTCACTTGGTAGCACAGTGTAAATGAGCTGAGGCTACACCATGCTCCTCTCTATTACCACATTGTAATTTTAGTTGATAATACAGGCGCAGTTTTGCATTCAAATGCATCCTTGTGAAGCTTTAAAATATTCCACTCACACTTCTGCTCAACCCTTTTTCATCTTTATCTTTCTTCCCTCTATCTCTGCCAGCATCCCCTCCTTCCCTGACTGATAATCTACAGCCGATCTGCTGACCCACTTGTTTGACGGAGATAATCTAGCTAATGGAGGAGAATCCAGGTGGATAAGGACGCCCAGGACAAGGAAGTACTGCAGTCGAGCCCGGATCCTTTACAGTGCAAGCTCACAGAGAGAGAGGGAGGAGAGGGACCCGCTGCTGGACTCTTGATAGAAGACAGTTTGTTTAATGGCCATCATTGCTCATGGATGCTGTATCCTTGTCTGTGTCCTCTCACTGTCTCTCTCTCTTCTGGACATCGACAACACTTTAGCACACTTGGTTCTTTATCTCTCTCTCTCTTTCTCTAACACACACACACACTTTAGGAGTGGGTTTACCGACATACAACATGTTAATTTATCAGCCTTAAAACTGATGTTACGTGTATCTTTCGCACTAAACACAGAGCGAGACTGGTTGTTTCCCCTGACTAAAGACACAAAGTAGGGGAGGTAATGTATGCTGTAATTTGTGAACTAGCCAGTATGATACAATTTGAATTTTTGATCCATTATAAGGGGCTCAACAATGGGTTTTGCTGTACTTTGATGGGTTTTTTTGGCTTTTTTTAAAAAAAGTAAATATGAGGATTGTTGAAGTACTCATGATCATAAATAATCTGTCCATCTTGGCATAAAAGATTGTCCAAAGTCAACAGTTAAAAGTTAATGTAAGGTGCTTAAGCCACAACTCCTAAATAAATTGAATGCATTGCAACATCACAGTCAGATTTAGGTAACTGTTCAGCATAATAGCAAGGGTTAACATAAGTGCTATTGTAAATGTAACGGGATGTCAAGGCAACATGACCATGTATGAAATGAAATATCATCTGGCTCTTCTGTCATTTGTCTCTCTCCCATCTTTTTTGCTTTCTTTTTTTTCGAAGAACAACCTACACCCACATGAAAATTTCTGAATTTCAAGTTCTATGTTAACTCGATGTTGTAACTTGCATGGTGCAAGCCGTCTAAGGGCTCATTAATGCTCAATATTAGATATGTATACTGACACAGATGGAGCCTCATCATTCATTCCATTCGTCTTTGTGCACGTTTTCTTAAAGCTTGTGGATACGGACAAAATGGAGCAGTGCTGGGGCAGTGTAGCCTGGTTAAAGTGACATATGACTGTAGGAGACAATGGAGATATTTAAAGTACCGTAGAAAGGAATGAATCAGTACTCAAGTGAAAAGAATTCTCTGTCCACATATTGCAATGTATTTAATGGCCTCACAGACCGCCGCTGCCTCCTTAAAATGATTAAGACCTCCTTCATTGTCACCTAATTTATTGTTGTGTGAAACTTTTGAGTCCACCCCCTAACGCCATCTTTTGGCTGTATCTATGCTATCATAAATGACGCATGGAAGTATGAGGGCAGTGACGGCTACGTTTGAAAAAGATGTATCTACTTTTCGCACATGGGAGTGTAAATGAGCCTTAACTACATTACAGTACATACACATTAAAGTGAAGGTTACAGCTTTTTGATATGGTGCTGTTTGAAATACTTTTGTATAGTCAGTGTACAACATACAGTAGCTGGAGGGCGGCACGCTCCCGGTTTGCAGAAACAGACTGCAGATCAGCTCACCAGTGGCATGATGCAGTTCACAGCTCAGTTGGCCTTCTGCGAAGGAATATGGAAGTTATGCGCTTGAAGTATCGCCTCCACTTAGACAGGTTTTGATTTTTTTTAGGCAGGCCTTTTTTAAAGTGGCTAAAATATGTTTTTATATCAACCCTTCTTCAGAGCATGGTAGTGCTCAGCTTTGGAGTGGCCCGGCTGTTTCTGCAAAACAGGAGTGTGTATTATGCACTGACTTTACAAAATTATCTCCGACAACCCCACTTCAAAATCCCAAACTATCCCTTTAAGCTATGTATGAACTAAGACATAGCTGGTGCTAACCAAGTCTCCAAAATAAATGTACATTTCTGCAAACCACAGATACATTTGTACATTTCATATACTGAATTTGTGATTTTCATACGTAGGGAATATAATGACACTTAACGTTTGCATTTTAAATTTTATGTTGTGACATTGCTGTGGTTATCATGTGTTTAGAATTAAGCACAAAAACCATACCGTCAGCGTTACGAAAACTTCCTGTTTGGCTTAGAATACCTGGTTTTGTAGCCAAAAATACGGCAAAGCGTTGCTAAAACATACCCGCTTTTGTCGCAACAAACTCAGCTCGAAATGTTGAAAAATACCCACTTACATTGTTTATATGTATATAACAGTAGTCTGCTGCTCATATAAGTGTACTATGTCATTCTGCAGAAATGTACAATGCCAACATGTTATTCAAATGACTGGGATGTTGCTGCAACAGCCTGCGGCTCTGTACTTCACTCACTGACATGCAATTGACATTGATTATCTCAAACTTGAGAAGAAAGCAACTGAGAGTACTTCCCAAAATGTTTAACAGATAAATTACTTCATAACACTGAAATATGCATGCTGCCTCTCTAACAGCATCCCACCTTCATGTTTTCCTTTTCACCTTGTCTATTTTTCTCTCTCTCTCTTTGTCTCCTTGTCTCACTTCCTTTGGACATGTCTACTACCCTCACCTTTCCTCCTCCATTCTCACACCCTTTCTTCCCTTCCGCTGTCCCCTAAACTGGGCTGGAGTCGTTCCAAAGCATCATCAATAAATCATGAAGAGAAGAGAGAAGGAGATGCTGAGGATTAGTTCCTGTGCTTCACCTCCTTTAGTGTGACTCAATCACAGGTCTGAATTCCAAGAGGATATGTTGAATATTTAAAGCCAGTTAAAGGTGCTAAGCGTGCATTTTAAACATCAATACATCATGGCAAAATTAATAGCTATACCCTCATATAATTAAATTAAATGATTGGAAACATGGTCAAGGTGAAAGGTTTCCCATACAGTCTCTGCTTTGTGTCAGGCTGTTTTAATCTTCCGCAAATTTACAGTAAGGCCGCACTCCCTATACAATTTTTGGCTGTTTTTTTACTTTATTGAAGAGGACAAGCACATTGCAGCTGATTGATTTTTGCTTCTGTCTACATCTGACATCCACAACCCTAACAAACTCTCAGACCTTCAGCTCTGCTTCACATTGAAAAAAAAAAAAGAAAACAGATCCTGTGACTAGCAATTCTACACAGGCCCCGAGGGGCAAGTGAGAAAAAAAAATCTGGTTATACATTTTCTATGTCTGATCTAAAATTGTTTTCTCTCCTGTGTTTATATAAGAACATGTTTTAAAAAGCGTTTGCCAGGATAATCTTTATATCCCTAACATTTTTCTTAAATGTGAAGCAAGTGGAAATGAAAACATAAAAAGTTTTGCTGTGAGGAAAAAAGTTTTTTTTGAGGTTCATTTCCTTTCTTTTTTCTTTTCTTTTTTTTTGTAGGGATCATTTAGGTAATTTATATATTATTTTTAACCTCTGAAATATAAAGGTTCCAGAAAAAAATGACATTTTTACAAACTGAGCTATACAGCCAAAATGAGTATTTTCATCCATGGTGTCAGTCATCAAACATCACACCCGATTATATATTGAGGGAGTCCAGTGAAGTGATCGACCCGACTGTCTTAGCGTCCCTTCCTCTCTCCGTCTGCCTTTTTCTGTCAATCCATCGCCCTTCGTCCTGTTCCCTCCTCACTCCCCCTCTTCCTCCTCCTTTCTGTCTCGCTCCGGGAGGAATCCAGCCAGAGAAAGTGTGAATTCAGATCGATGTTCTATGGATAGCATAGTCAGCCTGCAACAGTGAGTGCTGATACACTCTGCACTTTGAATCCCTCGGCTATTGACTGGGGCTCCGCTGCACCAATCAATAAATAAATACATAAATAAATGAAAACACTCTCATGACAAGTCATTCAATCTAGAGCTGAGTTTAGTTACAAAAACTCAGTTCTTTTTAATGCAAATTGACTTGTTTTGAGTGTTTTTACTAACTGGATATGAACTGATTAATCTGGCTTATTAGGGACACTTCAAATCTCTGTCTTGTTTCATTTAAAAATCTTTGTGAAAAATGTGCATTCTGTAACTTTGTAGCAGAATATTTCCTACTTTATAATTTGTGATACGATGTGTCAAGTCTTCAATCAGACAACTGTCCTCCTAGAACAATTAAAAAGTTACTTTTGGCTCTGAATGAATTCACAGATACAGAGCTGACAAAACAGATAAGAAACTAGACTACAGAGCAAACACAGAGCCAGATTCATTATGCCAACTGTTTGTTAGGCATCTGCTACAGCAAAGAATAATTCCAATTTATTAGAACTTTTGTCTCATGTTTGTAGAACTGTCCATCATTCCTATTAGTTATAACGACAATTTCAGATATTGCGATGTGGGAATACAGTGATATCAGCACAGAGCAGTTAGATAGGACCAGAAAAGAGCAGACATGCTACAAACAAGCTAAAGGTTTAGCCAGATTTGCTAAACCTTTGTATTCAGAGCTTAAAGAAAAAATGGGCAACTAAATAATTTTCTGTTGCACCAGAATTCTGCATGCACACAGCAAGGGTAGGTTAAATTAAGTAGGTTTGAAAACTTTTATTGATATCTACATCTATCTATATTCTAGTTTGGGTAATAATGTAAAATTTCTAATACTTTTTTCTAAGTGTAACTTCATCAGACCACTATTGTTACTTGTCTCATTGGACTTCTCTTGGGTGATGCCATTGTACTCCAAAATCTCACAAATTAAGTGATGTTGATGGGAGTTCGAAAACCTACACATCTGTGAAGGCATCATGAATGCTAAAAGACGCATACAGGTTTTGGAGCAACATATGCTGCCATTAAGATGACATCTTCTTTAGAGACGTCTCTGTTCATTGTTGCAAGAAAGTGCCAAGTCACATTCTTTATCAGTGTCAACAGTGTGGCTTTGTGGTAAACAAGAACAGGAGCTAAACTGGCTTGCTGCAGTCCCGACCTGTCTACAACTGAAAATTTGTGGTGCATGATTAATTGCGAAATATGACAACGGAGATTGCTGAGCAACTTAAGCCGTATATCAAGCAAGAATGGGCAAATTTTTCACTTTAAAAACTTCAACAATTAGTCTTCTCAGTTCCAAAACATGCACTGAGTGTTGTTAAAAGAAAAGATAATCTCTCTGGATAGTAAAAAAGCCCCATGTTCCAACTTTCCAACTGTGTATTTACTAAAAAGCTATGTCAGTTTGAATAATTTATATCTTATCTCTTAACTGTAATCAATTGAACATAGGTCAAAAAAGATTTGAAAACAATTCCATTTTATTTTTAGTTACAACTAAAAAATACATTTTAAACAACATTCCAACTTTCTTGGAATTGGGATTATAATATAGATCACATGCACCTCTGTGCCCAATAAAAATGTTGCTCATAAAAGATTTTGGGAGTATTAAGCTCTAGAGCCCTGTCTTAAATATCACACAAAAACAGACAGAAAACATATCTTCACATTAAAACAACACCTGTCTGGGCTCAGAAATTTGTGTACTGGAAAAACACAGAAAACTTCAAGAGGAGAGAATATGTGCTTTGTCTGTGTTCATGACTCTGAACAACTTGACAGGTAAAACAAACAACTTGGAGGTGTTAACACCAGTCATCTGAAGCCATCAGGCAGGGAATGTTTTTATTCACACTGGGCGCTGTCATCAGCTTTTTCACACCTCTCACACATGCAGCTGAAAGTGACACATGTCCATGACTGAGTTCATGACTGAGAGCAAACTCAGCATCGCAAAGTCAACTCAGAAATTAAATAGCACAGCATTGTGGCAGAATTTCCACTGATGCAATTGTAAAAATGACTTATGTGTTTTTGTGAGATTAAAATGTCATTTGTTAGGTGTGAGTTTTCATCTACCACCAGGAAGAAAAAAGGGATGAAGGAAACAATGATGTAACAATCCATCGATCTGGACTGATATTTTAATTCAATGATCAACTATGCAATTTGATCAATAAAAGTGAAAACATCCATTCATATCATCACCTTTAGGACATGCCTCTATCTTGAAACGCTGTGTTAACAGCGAACAGCGATAACGGCAAGCAGCCAAGAAAAGACAAGGAGGGTAATGTTATTTCCTAAGGAATACATTAGAAGTGTATAAATGTATTTGATTTTGGAGAAAATACTGGTCAACAGAGACCACAAATGTCCTATGTAAACACCTCAGTTAAGATAAATCATGACGTACCTGCCTGGACCTTTTGCAACAACATTAGCTGCTTTTTCAGCAATGAAATCCTTAAAAAATTTGCATACAGGCTGAAACTGGACCGTGCTATTCTGTCAGATGCAGTGACTTAAACCAAGTCAGAGGAAGTATAAATAATACATGTAATTATTAAGTTACGAGTAGATGAGTATGAGAAAACTCTAGCCACTAGGCTAATTTATGCAATGTAAAATACTTATGCTGAAAAAGGTTATCAGGTTATATAAGTGGGGAAAACATGACAAAGACAGTTGTTTCATCCTTGAACCTTAAACTAACTATCTCAAACATTTTCATTTAAATAAATGTCTGTTAAATCACTTTCTGTCCACAGATGAGATTACACTAAGTTAATTGAGCTTATGGCCCAGTGATGAAAGTATTGCATTATTTATATAATTGCATTTTTATGAACTGGATATCAGCAGCAATGTTTGTGAAAAAAAAAAGATTTATTACTGCTAAATTACTGCTAATGCAAACTGAACATTTCCTACTGCTGCAGCTTCACATTAAAGGCATTAGCTGGTAAAACATGAGTGGACTTTTATTATGAAGCAGTCATAAGAAATGCAATGTGTTTGTCAGTAAGATTAGCACTACAGCTACGAAAGCAGCCATTGTCAGTCTTTTTTTGACAGTGGATCAGTTTAAAATACTGCAGGGAGTCAAGGAACAGTCAGCAGCAGCAACTGCGCTCTGCTGTCTGCAGAATGGTGCCATGTGCAGCATAAAATCAAACCATGAGTGTTCCCAGAATAATGGAAAAATCCCCATTATTGCCTGACTTCCATATTAAAACAATTTTTTGCTGCCTCAGAAGTCTGTTTAACCGCATTTGCGGTTACCAACAGTCACTCCATGTGATGCTAAATTAACCAAGACTACAACTTTAACAGTTATTACTGAACATTGGTAAGGTGATTTTGTTGTGAATCCATGTTTTATGACTTTTGGGAGAATTCTGCCCTTACAACAGATAGCCCTAAGATCATGGTTTGGATTAAAAGTGAAAACATTTATCTCAAAAGGCTGTCTGTATGTATGTGGGGGTTTTTTTGTTGTTTTTTTATGGCTAAAAGCAGAAAAAAAGAGGTCTGGCAGCTACTTCTTCTCCAGACTGAGTTAAATGGCCCGACAACATCGCCTCATGTTGATTGCAGGCCCCTGAACTAAACTGAATTGAAATCATATCGTGGCAGAATTATCGGCAAATATCGTATAATTGTCCCAACCATCAATATAATACGTTATGATGTGAATAGAGATTTACACCCCTAGAAGGAAACTCCCATCTCCTGCTTTTTTTTCTTCATCATGTTAACACAGCACTACATCCATCCTGCACTCCCTTCAACATTCAACAGCCAAAAAAGCTCCCTGCACATCTCACACTCTCTCTCCACACTCCACCTGTTTGGTACACTCATCCCTCCATCATTCCCTCCTGACAGCGAGGTGATTAGGAGGAGAGAGCGAAGACCTGCTGAAAAAGCAGCTTAGCTGTAATTATCGTCTCGGAAAGAAACAAACAGTTCATCAGAGCCTTCCTCCACAGACTTAACAACTGTTGCCGGGATATATCAAATGCTCGACAACCAGCCGTTACCTAGGTTACCATTGTCTCCGTTTGGCTGGGGGCTTTCTGTACAGATGAGATTTTTTTTTTAATTGTTCAGAAAAGGAAACCCATAAAAAAAAACCAAAATATATATATATATATAACATATACACACACTCACACCTACACCCCATGTAAGCCAACGTATATGACAAGGATACAAACTTAATTTCTTGTGCCATGTTTTCTGTCACGCTCCACATCCTTCATGCTCTGATACACACACACACACACACACACACACACACGCACACACACACACACACTCACACACACACAGAACCTGCGCCAACATTTTTCAGAAATGATTTTTTTCACAGTTAGAGGGGAAAAAGTGACATGAAATATGTTGAGGGAGAGAGGAGAGGGTGATATGCGATAGTGCTCCCAGGCTCAATTTGACAGCAAGACATCACAGTTGCATGTTACATAGCATGTAGACTGCTGGACCGAAATATAGCCTCAACCTGCATTATGTTGGCTTTAACAGTTTCCATCAATGTGACGCTGTGAAGTCAAGCAGGGAGGTGGGATCAAAGTCTATGTGAGTGCTGTGAATAAGCAGAAATATATTTAGCAATGTCTCTGCATGTAGTTATTGTTTTAGTCTATGTATTTTTACCATTTTCTGCACCACAAAATAGGCGGTCTGTCTTCAGTTGAGAGACAGGAGTGGACGGTGTACATATGTTTTTCTGAATTCTGAAAAGTGTTCAATTATTGTCAAATTAGCAAACGAAAGCACAAATAGTCACCTAGCTCGCCACACAGCAGCACAGGTGCCATTTCCAGTAATCATCTGGCAAAGTGGAGACTGCACCGCTCCAATTTGAATCTAGCAGGCCTTTTCAGCCCAGTTAAACAACAGAGTTTGGATTCATTTGAGGAGGAGATTAAGCCGTGTGTGTTTTGATGTGAAAATGTGGTGTGTCAGACATCAAGGGTACAGTGTCATTTTGAAGTTAAGCATGAGAAAAACTTCAAAGATGAGTTCAATAACACTGAGTCTTTTAAAAGAGTAGTGGTGCTGAAAGATGCTAAGCAAACTAGCATGTTTTTTTAAAAAAAAACCAAAAAAAAACCCATAAAAATCAGGCTTCATAGGGCAGCTTGAAGATTTCAGAGAGCATTGCTAAACATGTGAAATTATTCCCAGAGAGATAATATGCAAAAGAAAAGTTTGGATTCCCACATACACGCAACATGACAGCCAGGACTGACGACTCATCTCTGTCTGCAAGAACTATTGGGAGTGCATCACTGAAATGACATAAAATGTGCAGACTGAGAAGTGCAACAGTATACGTTGTGGCTATGGGAGCCCATTCTCATTCCAAACTTGTCAAATATTGCCACCTCGTCATTGCAAGCCATTTCTCATGGCAGTATGATACGCCAGGGGACGGCAACAGTTGATTACTTATTCACCAGGGTGAACTGGGACTACCAGAGGATGGGCAGTTGGTTTGTGACTGTGTTATTAGCAGGAATGGACAAATAAGGTGCAAGGTAGATATATTTGTCATTTTTTTAACATTTGGCCCTAAATCCTACTACATACTGTATTTTTTAGTCAGAGGAGGAGCTACATAAGCTTCATCTTTAGCCAGCTTCTACCAGACCTGAGTGGTGCATAGTTAACTGGAGAGTAGCAAAATTAACCTATAGACGGACAATCAAAAATACTCCTGGGGGTTAACCAATTAATAGCCAACCACTGACATTCCTAGAATCAACATGTGACTTGGCACTGAGCAACCACTGACTAGGGTGATTAAAATAAGGCTTGAGCAATGGAGTACAGACTACAGCGTGCAGAAATGAGCTGGTATGTTATAAGCTGGTTCAATAAACTTTTGCCAGATCCTGCTGGAATTGCAAGAAATTCATCTTTCTTCTCCCAAAAAGCTTTAAGAGCAGTTAGCTGTTCTTTTGTTAGCCAAATTATACCGTCCAGTTTGTTACACACTGTCATGGCTTCAACAGAAAAAAGTTCCACATCCTCTGTAGTCCTTCTGATTTTTTTTGCCTCAACAGCGCTCCTCTTTATGGTCTTTGTCTCAAACTGATAAACTGTTGTGATTGGTCGGGCATGTCTCTGGCTGCTGGAAGCCTCTCCAAAAGCAGAGGGGGACTATACGCATCTGCCAGAGCAAATAAAAGCTCGCAGATTTTGTCTGGTTCCCAGGAAACTAGAAGTGATATTTAGACAGAATGTTGCTGACTTCAGTCAGCGTTTGAATTCATTTATGAAATATCCAAGTCAAATCGCTGCATTGAAATATTAAACAACAATAAAAAACTTTTGAAATATAATTATGCTCTTAGTCAAACTTTCAATTCTAGCCTGATATTGCAATATGAAAAACGGATGGGTTTGTCTATTTCCATTTTTTTTTCTGACATTCCGCACAGTAATATATCATCTAATGCCTCTCTCCTACGCCCATTATACCCCGCACTGCTACGATGACCCAGTTTCCCTCACCAGTACATTATGGTTTCATCTGTATGCATCAAGGCAGAATATCTCAGTTCATCATATTTACAGGTGTGTTACTGGATACAAGGAGGTGAAATGTCTCTCATTTCTGTGCTGAAGCACACGCAAAGGGAAGGAAACTCACCCTGTTCCCACTGATGGACAACAGAAGCCGTGGCAGAAGGATGGCATTAAAAACCAGCAGGGGATGTAGTGTGATGAAAATGTCAGACCAAAACCAGCAGGCTATGTTTTGTAACATGTTTAATCAAATTACAGTGTGTGTGCATTGCTGCGTGTGTCACTGTGTGAGTGTCTGTGCCCACTGCGCTCGTACACCGCATGCATAGAATGCCTGTTAATATGCATCTGTAGGCGTGTGTGTCTGTGTGTGTGCATGCGTGTTTGTAACTATATTGTGTGCCTGGATCTGTGCATGCAGCGTTCATGTCTTCGTGCGAAATTGAAAAAGCACAAAACTTTTCAATCAGCTCCAATCGCTTCAATCTGCGAGTGAAGTTATGACAAGTAAACAACTTGAACATGTTCATCAAAAGAAACTAATTTTGCATTCACACCCTCACTCTGTGAATCTGATCTCACTCTTCAGCTGTTTGACAGATTCTGAGCACTTAAGAATTTTAAGAGGGTACTTGCTACCAATTTCTCTTGAAAAGGCTTTTACAGGACATTCAGGGTAAATTCATTTAATGGCAAACCCAGTGGAGCGTGCAGAAAGGAGGCCTGATGTTACTTAGAGGACTGGTTCTAACAGGTTTATGCTTTAAATCCAATGTTGTTTGATCTGCTCAGGGGGGCATCAGGCAAAGAAAACCCTGCAGCTTTCTGAAATCTGGTGACACAATTACATTTACAAGCTCAAAACAACTATCTCGATTCTGTCCTCCACTTGCACATTGATTACTACTCAAATTTGTTGCATGTGTTTTTGTGTACAGCTTCTTGTGCAAGCCGTCGGTGTTTACGCACAGTTATGCACGGCCACCTGTGTGTCTGTGTGCACGTGTATCTGCGCAACTCACCCAGCCACGACTATGAAGAAGTCCAAGCGGTTCCACGTGTCTCCGAGGTAACACTTCTTGCCGAAAATCCCTAGAGCCACCATCTTGATCACCATCTCGATGGCAAAGAACGCAAAGATGAAGTCATCAAAGTCCTGCAGGGAGAGACAGAGACGGAAAAGACAAGTTAGCATTATTATGGAAAGTAAACAACATAATAGTGCCACAGGTGTGGCTCAGGAGGTAGAACGGGTCATCCATTTATTGGAGGATTAGCTTTTGTATCTTTGGGCCAGATACTAAACCCCAAATTGCTCCCAATGACTGTTCCATCAATGTGTGGGTGTGTGTGAATGAGTGACAGGTGGCACCTTGTATGGTACCATCAGTCACGTGTGTGTGAATGGGTGAATGTGTCATGTAGTGTGAAAAGTGCTTTGAGTGATTGGAAGACTAGAGAGGCGTTATACAAGTGCAGGTCCTTTTACCATTTACCAAAGGTGAGGTTTGGACGCAAAAACATTTTGATATTATTAGAAAAGGTCATGTTTTGACTTAAAATATCCAGTTTGGTAGCAAAATCCTGGCTGGAAATGCAGGCATTTTTTTTGAAAAGATAACGCCATTTCATGGCACTATTTCTGCAAGAAATGCAGCAATGTCATTGTAAAAATAACCGCTTTACTCTGCCCTACCCTGCCTGGAAACAGAATTATGTCTATGTAAAAAAAAAAAGCTTTTTGTGGCACTATTCAGGCTAAAAACGCAGCAATGTCTCTTTAAAAAAGAACAACCATCTTCTGTGGCACTATCACAGCTTGAAATGCAGCAGTTTCTTTATAAAAAACAACCATTTTTCATGGCATTATCATCACCCCGACTCATCACATATTGCAGCTCTGTCAGTGGAATTACACATCGACATCGAGTAAGGTATCCTTCTATCTCACGCTCCAGGATGCCACTACCATGGGATGGCGTAGCACGAAGGTTAAGATTAGGCAATAAAGTCACAGATGGTTAGGTTTAGGCAGAGGAGGTCCATGGTAAGGTGTAGAAAAAACATCACATTCAGACAGGGAGCAAACACCAGAATCCTGCATTAGATGATGGGTTTGTTGGACCCATGCACTTCCCTTCCCCCCCAGCCGATAAGCACCCTTGCACTCTTTATATTACGTCATTATCGGCAGTGTTACAACCTGATGCGTTTCATGCACACATGACAGCTTCAATGTGCATGCAAAAGGTGCCTTTTGGTGTCACACCAAAAGCACTCACAAAGTGGCCTATTTGATGGGTTTGGAATGAGACCAGGCTTGAACAACAGCAATGTCTTTCTAAAAAAACTATCTATGTGGCACTATCCCTTGTGGAATGACTGGCACAGGTCACTAAGACACAACCAGTTCAGCTGTTTTTGGGTCTCACACAGTGGTCTGCAGCTTGGTAAGAATAGCCAACTTCTTGGTGGCAGAGAGGAAAAGTGTGCATGGTTGTACAAGATGGTGTGCCGGTGCATTTGGTCGATGTGTGAGATATTCTATTGGATAAGTAAAAACTGTGACCTGCTGTTGGCACAAGAACAAAAGTCAGGTGATCACCAAAGTCAGATGGCTTTATCCTCTGGGGACCATGACTGTCTCTACAAAATTTACTGGTAATCCATCAAATAGTTTTGGAGATATTCTAGTCCAAACCAACATGGTGGCCTGACCAACCATTCAACAGACCTTTCTCTCTAACATTTTTTATGCCTGTTTAAAAATAGCCCACTGAGAACCTTTGACAGTAATGCCATACTTTATTAATTCCTGCAGAGGAATCCTCTTTTCTCTTTGCCCTGCTGTCAGGAGGGCAGGCTCCCTGTGGAAGGCGGAAGAGAATAAAGATAACAGCCTCCTTGCAGCAAAGGATTTAGTATGTTGCTCAAGGACACTTCAACAAGCAACATGCTTACATTAACATGGGTCCTCTGGCCAAAGGATGGTTTTACACACCAGGAGGCCAACTTACTGCTTTAGCAGGGACTCAAGTGGCAAGTTGTGTCCGATTCAGAGTATATAATGTAATAACCTGGAACATGCCGCTCATTGCACTAATCAGTATTTCTGCCCTCATTACTGTCTGTCTGGCTGTCTGGCTGAGCTCTCCCAATCATTATCAGATTGGACTGAAGACGAAAACAAGAATGAGGACGGAAGTTGGAAAAGAACTAAAAGGAAGATAACCTTAATTCTTGAAATGTTAAAATCAATAAATACATTTCAAAAAGGGATAAGAGAGGGAAATGGTGACTAGGAGCTAAAAGAATGCAAGTCAAAAAGTGGAAAAAAAAAATCTGGAAGGAGATCAAGGCACAGGACACCCACTGATAGATGAGTCATCCAAACATGAACAGAGAAATGTATAAAAATATCAAATCCTGTTAGCTTAGGCACAAGCTAGCCTCTTATTGTAAATAAAATATAGAGCTTCACATGGGAATGTACTGGTATATGTGTGTGCGATGCAAAGTTCCTATCTGTCTTTGGAGAGCATTCATGTTGTGCGTCTGGAAATCCCAACATATTTCACACAACATATGGGTCTGCACTGATACTTCCAGGGCATACAAGCTATCAGACAATAGGTTTCTTCAGCAAATAGAAGCCCCAGGTTCCTCCCAAATGTTGACCGCACATCACGACAGATGTTTTACACATCACCCATTTACTCCAAAGAGGCAGAAGAGCCATCGAGCAGGTTGTTCAGTGATGCAGAATCCCCCAAAAGAAAAGATAGAGGGAAACAAAGCATTGTGTTCAGTGTTTGATCTAAATTGAATCTGAACTGTCTCACTGCTGGAACCAACTTGTCTTTGCCATGGTACAAGTGATACGCCAGTGACAGGTATTGTGTTGACGTGCTATCAGGTGGTGATCAATGCCTGTTGATTGATCATCACCTGATATTGTCTTCGAATTTGCCCAGAGCACTGCAGCCTAACTCCACTGTTGACCTTCACAGTGTGTGACAGACATGCACTACCTCTACGTCAAAGGGGCTGTATACACGGGGAGTTCCTGCTATTTGTGCCGGTGCCTGACCACCAAGAATAGCCCATTTCCCCCTGGACAAAACACACAAACACACTGCCATCTCACTTTTGTATTTCATGGCAAAGGTTACAATCAGCATTTACTCCCTGGACAAATGATTCTGCAATCGTGAGTAATTATCAGCTCCACCTCTGACTGGCTATGATCAGAAGTGATGGAAAGACAACAGTTGGGTGGATGCCCTGATTTTAGCAAAAGGCCTTTGACAGAGCAATGCGATGACTGACCACCACAAAATATCATCTGTCTCCATCCAAGCAGAACTCAGACATAGCTCAAAAGTAGTCAAGACTGAGTTTGAAAGAGACTGAAAAAGCAACAGATACAACAAAAGAAGTAACCACCATTAACGTTTTCAATGGACTCCATGCTGCTTTTTCTGTTTACTAATCTGTTTTCAGGCACGTCTGTGATGTTGAGCATGACACACCAGTTAAAAAAATGGGGGAAAAAAACACATAAAGGCACACGCACATGCTCTAGAGCTGTGTGCATGGCTCTGGTCAAATGGCATTGGGAAAGCAGTTTATTACTTATTATTAACGATTTTTTTTTTTACTAAACATGTGGTAATTTTGGTTTTAAAAGGGTGAGGGATTCCCTCACCGTCTGCTCACAAAGATATGGATCGAGAAACATAAACTTCAGCACTGCTTAGTTCAACCATTTGATGTCCATTTCTTGGCCTTTTTCACTATGCAGGAAGGAGTATGGGGCCCACTTCCTGTTCACAAACTCTATGACAAAACTAGGGGTTGAAATTAGTTTCTGAACACATTTTAGGCAAGAAATGGGTAGTGCAGTAACATAATCTTGATTTATATGCGATCAGCACTGCGCAGTTTTACTGTTTAATCGGATTTCATTCCAATTTGAGAGAAAAGGAGAGAGAGAGGGTTGGGTCTCTTGATCAGTTCTATACTCTTTGTGTGCATGATGGTAGTTGGTGGACAATACATGAATGCATAAGGACATCCTGTAGGTTGAGCAACAGCCCCAGGAGCCAGCAAAATTAGCATGAAATTTACGTCACTTGGTGGTGTTTGCCTGAGGGATATCTCGGCACTGGTTACATGGAGGGACGTTTATCACAGTTCATCTACACATGCTACCACATTGCTTTGATACAAAGCTGGTTGAAAATCGGCAAGGTATCCCTTTAACCCTGCAACTAAAGAGTGTTGTACTGAAGTCTGGAGAGACATATTTCAGGTAAAGAAGCAGAGTAAAAAAAACTTCAGTCAGGTATAACCTTTCCCTTCAAATCCAAATTTGGGTGACTCCAGGTGGATTCAGCCTTGCCAAGCCTTTTACAAGCTAGATGTCCAAATTTTGTAGTCACTGTTAGATTGCCAGGTAACCAGCGGAGACTCCAGGAAGAAAATGCGACTCGTCCAGCAAGGTACAGCTCCTAACTCCCCACATAGAGCTCACTGTTTACACCTGTTCCCAGTCTCTATGCTAAGCTCAGCTAATCGCCTCTTGAATCTGATTCAAAATTTAACATGAGAGCGGTAACCAATCCTGTCATGTAACTCTAAGCAAATAATTACATTTCTTAAAATTTCAAATTCTTATTGTAACATTATTTTTTGCTACATAATGTTAGAATGGAAACAGGCATCTTTTTTTATTTAAGTCATCATTTTAAAGTAAATGTTGATATAACAGCTATAATATGACACCATTGGCACTGTGATTTATTCCCAATAAGTCTTGCTTTCACTGTTGCACAGGGTACAATCTCCTAGGAAACAAAGGCTCAATTAATGGCACATAGGAAGTGTGTCAACCCTCGCACAACCAAAACAGGAAGGGGATAGCGCTTGTGTTTTCTCCTATCCTTACCAAAAAGTGTAACAGTTCTTCGCATGTATTATCCAAGGGGTTTCCCACACATTTTTACAGTCGCAATTAACACACCTGCACACAAAACATATTTTCTGGTTTTGGAGTTGGACCGTTCTTTAGGAGCCCTATCAGAATATATATATATACCATTCAGTATTTTTTCGCACCACAGTGTCTGAGCACAGAGTGTACTCACGGTAGAGACGGAGCAGCAGAACGTCAGGTACATTGAAAGGAAGCTGAAATGGCGGACGGCAGAACAACAGCCGTAAATGTCTAAACTGCAGTAGCTGCTCGGCTCTGAGGAAAATGGAAACTGATCCAGTTCCCTTTGCAACAGCAATGCCAACAATACTACCACTTGAAAGTTGTCTGTTTCCACTTTAAATCCTATCTAGATTATTTGGTGCAGGTTTCTCAAGTTTTTTTTCTCCATGAAATAGATACATTTGCACATGAATTACAGTAAAAAGTATGCGTGAATGGTTTCTGTCTGCCTTTTTCAAGATCTAGGACCAACAGGGAGGCCCCCTGCTCATGCTAGTCATCAGCTCCTCAAAAGACGCTTTTTACATTGGACCTGTCATGAAAACCAATAACAAGGTCACATCAACAGTCTGTTGGAAAAAATAACAAGACAGTCTGACTAGTGACGGGTGTTACGACCCAAAATGCACGGCTTACTGCAAGAGGTCTGCTGTTGGGTGAAACGGAGAAGAGCAAAAAGAGTTTACCACCATGCTGAGCATAAAATGACTGCATTGTTTTCCCCTCTAATACTCCATCCTTCTATCTCTGTTCTCTTTTGTGTAATGACGGAACCATTCCTCTTGTCTCTGCTGGGGAGTAATTACTCATCTATTTTGCATTAGCTAAAGCCTGCATGCCTGCAGAACTCACAATATAAGAATCCCCTCTAAGACTCAGGGTGATGGGTACAATATCTACTGTTTTTCACACACTTCAGATGTGCATCTGCACACTGATTACACAACTCATTTATTAGCACATAGAGTACATGCAAACTGTATCACATACAACATGAGATCAAGCCTTTAGGGACTCTTGATAAATTGATGATGTCAATACGGTTCTCAACATGTAAACACACTCTACACACAGCTGGGATTCAAATTCATCGAAATCAACAAACATGTCAGCCAGAGGCGTTCCTACAGAAGCACACTGGTGCAGCAGCTCATCGTAATACAGCCTCTGCATTCAGGAAATTGATTCCCCGAAACTTGTATCATACATCAGTGGAGCGTGAAACATGTTGCGTGATCCTAATGAACATGGACTGTATTTGATATCCAAACACACAGGAAACGCTCTGTAGATCCAAAGATCTCCAGGGTTTTCTGACATTGATGATGCCAAACAGAGTGTTTACCAGAATGGAAATGTGTGTGTGTGTGTGTGTGTGTGTGTGTGTGTGTGTGTGTGTGTGTGTGTGTGTGTGTGTGTGTGTGTGTGTGTGTGTGTTTTGCTTGTCACCATGGTTCACTGGCTGTACGTCCATGTGGAGACCAGAGAAGCCTCACACACATGCATACGCCTGCCTCAGAGGGAATAGACACAAGTGACCTGTGCTGAACGGCTCACTGCTCTCGCACTTCCTAATTTCTCCCCTCCACTGCGTTCTCTCCCTGTGAGGAGATTTACAGAGCAACAGAGCATTTGAACTCCTTTGGATATTTTCTGCAATTTTTAGAATATCCCCAAATAATAATGAGACTTTCGCATTATGTGAAAACAAAACTAAAAAGTTAATTATAATATCATCCAGTCTAATCCCAGTTCAGACAAGCCTTACGAAATTGGCTTTCATTCTGCGTGACAGTCACACAAGTGTGAAATAGGCCAACAAATGACGGCAAAGAACTTGTGGTGAGTCAGTCCAATCTAAAACTCTTTGAAATAGAGGGGGAAGAAAATGCAAAGATATTGTTGAAGCAAAATTAAGCGGGTAATCAGATCATATAAGGGGCGGTTATGCAATTTTCTTTGGTAAACTGAAACCCTTTTATGGGTATATCATAGCTCAGAAACTGTTCAAAAGGAGCCAGCTGTTCATTCAGGTTTTGCATGTGTTGCTATTGCTTATTGTGCTCATTGCTGCCGTGTTTTTTTGCACTGCATCTCTCCAAAATCATTTGTCAATGAAACAGTGTTGGCAGTACTGTAAAGCCTTTGTCTTTTGATTTTGTGTAGGTGTTAGATAGCAACTGCTCATCCTTCTATATTTATTCCAAACAAACCACTGTTGCTGCTGCCAGAAAAGGAAAAGCCTTCACTTCCTGTGCACCAGACGATCCCTGTAAAGACTTACCAGACGCTGACTGTTTATAACAGCAATTCTGAAAGCCTCAGATCATAAACTGTGGGTACACGACTAATCACTATAAAGTAATTTTTAAGTAGAAAGTCATGACAGTATGACAGTTATCCAGCATAAACAATACCAGGACCCTGGAACTGAAGCAGATAAATGGAATTCAGATATCGTTAACGGTATTATTTACACCTGTGCTCTTTCTACTGTGACTTGTTAAATGTCTTTCCTGGAAAAAGGTCCTTAGGCTTATACATATAACAAAGGTTTCATCATTAACACTGATAGCATTTACTTTTTCATTGCATAAAAGCTGACTACATTTTAAAGCCAATAAAACTGCATTAATTTAATTTTTAATCTTAATAAACATTTTCATGTATCATCACTTTCTATATTTACTGTGAGCTGCTACTAACCATTCCCTCAAAGTTAAGCTCCAACTTAAGCTTCATAATGAGAATACAGTATATATATCAGTTTGTTAAATGTATTAAATATGAAGAAACACCTTAAACACTGGGTAGAAAACGTAACAATGTTGTACAAGCCCACATGTGTTTGAAGGCAGCATGTGTCCACAATCACTCCCTATGTGCTGGTGCATTATTTCACCATTCTGAGTGTCCTAATTGTTCTTACCCCCAGAACAACACATTCTCATCTCAAGTCATCACATCGTGCTGCTTTGCAGGCGACTTCCACGTCTACATGTGACGCTTTAGGTATCCTTCATCTCTGCTCTTTACATTCCAGGATATAAGGATGAAAGGAGGCACGTGGTAAGGTGTAGAAAAACACATCACATTCAGACAGGAAGCAAACACTAGACTCCAGCATGAAAGTCCAACGTTTGTTTGACCCATCCACTGCCCCACCCACTCACCCTTTTGGCACCCTCGCGCTCCTTATGTGAAGTCGTTACCGGCAGTGTTTCAACCTGACACAGACCAGCTGCGTTCTCAAGTAACGCCATCCTGCTGCATTTCATGCAGGCACAACAGGTGCCATTCTACTATCTGACAACGGACAATAACATTGTGACCGCCTCTGTCCAGCCATGTTCTCACCTGACGCCGTCCAGCAGCATTTCATTTGGCATCGTAAACTGATGCCAAAAGTCCTGTCAAGGCATTGCTATTTTACGGGTTCAGAATGAGAACAGGCTGCCCAGAAAGTATGACAGCAAAGCAAAAAAAAATAAACAGTCTATTGCATGTATACTGATTTTTAATATAAATCCTTTAATGCAAAGCTTTGCCCTTGATGTCAAAATGATTAATGGGACTGCCTAAAATGGTAGTAAGCCATAAACCCAATCCAGCCCAAGTAACCCACAGGTGATATCATAAGCTATACAGTCGATGAATATGACAACAGCCTGCCACTGGCCAGCACCAGAGGCTCATCACTTTTTCATGTTAGATATAGCACATCTGTAATTTTGTTTTTTTTTTCCATGCAAGTTTACTTTTGTGCCAATTAAGAAAAAAAAGTAGTGGGATACATACTAATATCGTTAGTCCTATGCCACCGACATCCATCTCTCTCATCTTTATCTTCCTCTTACCCCCCCTCACACTCTCTCTCTCTCTCCCCCGTGGTTATCACTGCCCTGCCACTGTGATCACTCCCGCAGTATCTCACTCTGTGCACAGCTGTGGTGTGAGTGTGTGTGTGTCTGTGTGAATAATGGTACATTTGCATGTGCGCATGTGTATACAGTATGCCATTTTCCATGTGCTTGTTTATAATAACTTTGACTGTATTTGTGCGTGTGTGTCTGTGTGTAAAACACAATTAAAGCATTCAGACACCTTCTTTCTCTGTCTCCTTCCATGTGTATCCAGGCTTGCGTGAACCTCAGCCTAAACAGTGACACCACACACCATCTTAACAGCCCCCTGTGTGTGTGTGTTTGTGTGTGTGTGTGTGTGTGTGTGTGTGTGTGTGTGTGAATGCCATTGCAACTTCTCACATTGCCTGAGAACAAGTGTAAACACACATGTCCACCAGGCTCATGCAGACATCAGCAAGCACAGCGAGCTTTATTGCGTGTTATCAATGCGCCAAGCAAGTGCCAACATTACACGCCCTCTCATCACCTCCTGAACGGAGCCTTTATGTTCTAAGTGCTCTTAATCACTAATGCGAAGTGCACTTAAAACACTCCCTAATGACTTGATGCCGCTCACTCCAAATCCTCAAGTGTCAAAGCAGCTATTAGATACAGTATGGTGCCCGAGTGTGAAGTGCTGCAGCCCTCCATGAACAATCGAGATCTGCAGGGAAGCGTTCCTGCGCACAATTCCAATATCGCCATGTGTTTCTGCACATGAGCACAGGCTGCTGTGGTGGTTAAATAATCAACCAGTCGATGCGGGGGGGGGATTTATTGGCAGGAGGTCTATCTTTCAAGAAGGATTAAGTCTACAGCAAGTATCCACCCAGAGAAAGCGCCCCTCAGTAAAACCCTTGTGTCTGTGCTGCTTCTGACCACGGCCTCCAATCCCCATAAATAGTGTGTAAACAGGAATCATTTTCCAGATCAATAAAATACAAAAGATTTCAGAAGGGAAGTCCTTGTTCGTCTCAGATCTGTTTAAGAGCTGGAACAATTACTCAATTAAATGATTAGTCGATCAACAGGGAAATACCTGCTACTATTTCAATAATAGACTAAATAGACTAACTAGACTTTACCCAGAAAAAATATGCAACATTTCAGCTCCTGATTTTCCAAAAATTTGCTTTTTTTCTTTGTCTTATCCTGGCAAACTCAACAAAATTTTTAATTTTTTTTCATTTAGAAAATTATTGTCAATTACAACACTTTTTTAAAATTGTTTTACTGATGATGAACAAAAAAATTATTTACAAAGTAATTTCAAAAAAATGCTACCACACTATGCAGTCCACTGAATATGCATTTTTATTTGATCCATTAAAAAGGGGGTGTAAAGTCATGATTGACAACTGCCATTGTCTTGTAATCGAGTCAGACAGGTACGCGGGCTGGATACTGTACAGACTGGCTCCAAATGACATCTTGATCGCAAGATGGCAGCGGCCATATCAGGGATATTTAGGCTTCTTTTGAGTACATTGGGAGGAACTGGAGACATGTCATCCATCCTGGAATACAGTCTAGGGTTTTCAAGAGGAACAAAAACAGTTGAACAGATGGCTTTACTGGTTGGTTTATAAATCAGCAACTCAGCCATTCATGAGAAAAAAATGAAGTTGGTAAGTTGTGAAAATTCTTTTGGCTGATGTCTTTTATTTCTATTTGCTAATAATGCTGCTAGAGATGATGGTAAAATGATAAATAAGCTATGAATAAATGGATGTTGGGCCAAATTCTCTGCAGCCCTCTCCCAGAGGGTAGATGGCCGATGGTAAACAAGATCTCTCAGAACATAACTAATGAAGCCTGAATCCAGAGAGAATCTCTCTCCTCCGTGACTGCTGTGTCCGTCCCCGCACTTAACTAAAGGGCATCTTAACAGATAGAAAGTTTTATATATGAATGTGTAAAGTCTTTTTGGCCAAAACAGGTGCCATCAATTCTGTGAAAACATTTCCCTGGCTGCAACGTCTCTGGAAAAGAAATCTCAGCCACTATGTATGCTAATTCTGCCTGTCACAAGTCTGAATGCCATTATCGCAGGGGTCAGATGCTTTCAAAACACACACAGGTGCACTGTGCAGGAAGGCAGACAGCCATACATGCCAACGGAGGCGGCGTATGCCTCATGTGGTGAGGACAATGGGGCGGGTTTACTGTAATCTGCCATTTAGTTGAGATTCACACCTCACAGGTGGATGGAGATAATATTGTGACCGAGACTTTTCAGCTCAATCACAGCCATTCAGAGCTGTCAGGTTGAACGCATGCAGACACAGGATCTGAAGGTTCTTTATCCTACGAGCGCATTCCAGGCTGACGGGAGGTTGAACCAGTGTGTGTGTGTGTGTGTGTGTGTGTGTGTGTGTGTGTGTGTGTGTGTGTGTGTGTGTGTGTGTGTGTGTGTTTTCCAATCAGGCCTGAAAGCTCCTAAAGTAGTTCCACGTAGCAACTCCGACTCTACACAAATGTCAGAAGCTCCTTCTCAGCAAGGAATTTAAATCCATTTTTTCTTCCTGCCAGCTCCTCTCCCTCCTTCCTCCTCTCTTTCCTCCTCTGTGAATCTTCATGTAACCCAGCGTTCCCTTTTGTATCGGCAATGACTTAATTCGCTTTCCACAGACATCGTTTTGTACTGTTGCTGCGGGGGGACGGTGGAAGGTTAAGTGCGCGCTGTAGCATTCAGAGCACAATGTATCCCATTGAAATCTCTCCTTCAGGAAAAAAAAGAAACAACCTTTAACATTAGAGCTGCTACATTATAGCCGCAGTTTGACATTTCTTTGAAACTACTCCATCGTCTAAATCATCACTTATCTCTTAGTTTTGCACTCTTGTATGGTGTGCTCTCTGATCTTCTTCTCTCTACCTCATCTGCAGTCTGTCCAGGTTTGTGTATCAACCAGGATAAAGTGTTAAAAGGGAGATAAGTGGTGTTATATTTTCTACTTGCTGCTTGGTGTTAGACATATACATTAAGGTGTTACTGGAGCCTGAGGGATACAGTTTAGCAGATCACTGATATTCTCATATCTGTATTTATGTTGGCTGATAACAATAAACTGCAGCATAGAAATGCAAAAGATGTGGAATACAGACATAGTTTGGCCATTATATAGCTGTAATCTAACAGAGTTTTTACAGTTTAACTTAGCATGGGCATGAATGTCTGAGCTGATGGCAACTGGTTGGCAATCTACAGTATTTAATGACTGTCAAGACAACACACTAAAAATCATAAATGTTGTGGCTGCTGGTTAAGCAAGAAAAAAGGTTGGGAGACAGTGTTACTTTTTTTCTTGTATGTGTCTGATCAGAGCTGATCAGATCAATGGATGAGAAGAGCCAAGGAACCAATACACTGCATGGAGTTATATAATTAAACAATTCACCCATTTCAAACGGTAAAAACATGTATATGTCGCAGAGGCAGAAGAAGAAAAAGAGGAAGAAGAATAACCATAACACCCACATTTCTGTATTAATACTGTCAGCTCCATAAGCACCATTGCTGTTATAAGCACTGCTATGCACCTCTATGTTTGCTTGTGTCTCCACAGTGTGAGCCGTGTGCTTATATCTCAGGTTTCACAATGATTATTATTATTCATAATCCTGAATAATAATTCATGATTCAGATCTGCTTCACAATGTAACAGTCTCTTTCTTGGCTCATGGTGCAGCCTTAGACCAAGTTTCGTGAAATTCAGACCTGTAGTTTTTCTGTTATTCTGCTAGCAAGCAAAGAAAGAAACAAATTCACAAATAACACCGAAACACAACTTCAGTGGCGGTGGTAGTAACAACCAAATCATTGATTACTTTTGAGATCATCTGTCCATGCTGTAATGAAGCTCAAAACAGGTGAATTTAAAGCGACTTTTGAGTGTCATTAAAACAAATTGTAAATAATGCCTCGGGGTAACCTTTCAACAGTGCTGACACATAAAGCGTGGCTCATCTTTCTCTACCCTGCAGCTACACAGTGGCCTGTGACCATTACAGCAGCCATTAGCTGTGTCAGGAGATGAGAGCTCATTTGGCCTGCATCAGAGGGGAGAGTTATGGAGGGGCCTGACTGATCCTCCACCCTCCCTTATTAGCCCTGATGTTAGCATGGCTATGTTAAGCACAGGCCTGATGTGAGAGCTCAGGCATGAAGGGTGACAAAAGAAAATGATTTTGGGGGATTTAGGCTGATATAAGAAAGAGAAGAGACTCATTTTGATGCTCAGTGATAACTTTATCAAATACTTGTCTTTGTTGGTTGGTTTAGGTTTTTACTATTTTCCAACTTTCTTCTTTCTGACTGGTTTTGAGAGAATGGCTTGATAGAGCCCTGTTATAGTAACCAGAGTTCAAGCCCCTACCTTTAAATTTCACATCAATGGAATGTGTTTGCATGCGTATCATGTCAAGACTTTTAAAACAAAGTCTCTATATCCTAAACTCAAGAGGGAGTCAGCCATGATAAATTATCTGTGTAATTCTTGTACTATTTATTTATTTAGTTATTCATGCCATTTACAGGTGTCATACTGAAGCAAAATCCATCTAGAGCTTTAACCCCATTGGCTTCATGTCCACATTTATCATTCAAAACTAATTTTGACAATGTAAGCATCATGCAAAATCCTGCTAGCTCTAGCAGAGATAACATAAACAGAATGCAGGTACCAAAAGAGGAGGAAAGAGTGATGTTACTCTGGACAGATGAGCAGCAGCAAGTTGACTCTATTAGACAACAGGGGCAAGAAGATGAGGCCGCTGCTGAGGACGCCAGACATGACAACCTCCAAGCAGGAGATACTGCCACTGCTGTGTCTTTAACTACAGGTTTATGTTGCAAGCACACAATATGTTTGTGTGTCGTGTTAAATCCCACTTTACTGCTAAGCGTAACGAGGGTTCATTTTAAACAGTGAGTCAAATATATGTCTACATATGCACCTTTTAACTACCTACTAAAAGAAGAAAAAACACACTAAAGGCAATAAAACACCAAGTTGACATCCTAGAACTAGCGGCGATAAAAGCCCCCTGCTGTCTCACGTCACCATGTCTCAGCCAAAAAGTTGCAGAGGAACACACCAAAACAATAAGCACGTTTGATCTGCACCTGCCTAAAAGGAGATAGCCCTCCATACCAGCAGACAGCAGCAGTCAGTAATAGTCATTCAGAACTGGAAACCCGACAGCCCTATCTGAGCCAGCTAATACTAGTTAGCCAATTAGCACCTTAACAATAAATACTGAAAAGAACAAAGCAAATTTTACTGTGCGCCAGTGAACAATGACAAAAACGATCAGGAAACATTTCTGTTAAGAGCTCAAAAGATAAACAATCTTACCTCATGTAAAAAGTTTGCTTTCAACTCACTCTCTTCTAACTTTAGCTTTTTGTTTACGAGCTATGGGCTCCATAGCCGCCGCTGCCGATTCAACACGCTGAATTGGCCAAAATAAGCCGGCCAGAGTTGACAAGGGCCGACCGTTGGCTTGGCGTGTAACAGCCTTAAATGAAACATTTGCACCTTTTTCTTCCCTTTAGAACTATAATATGCTATCAAAATCTATTTGAAATTAATGCACTGAGCTTAATATTTTACTTGCGGAGGTTGTAACATCAAATTAAGCTGAGAAGTAAAAAAGGACTGAGGCAACAGCATGTCAAGGGTGTGAGAGAAAGAAAGAGATGTGAGAGGATGTAAAGAGAGAGAAAACCGGAGAGCCAGTATGTTCCAGACAGTGTGAGACGGATCAAAGACAAACAAGAGCACGGGAGTGAGTCGTTTATCCGCTTTTACGATCTCTTAACATATCGGTGCGGAGAGTGATGGCGAGATTGAAATGGAGGAAGCGGGGAATTCATGGGAATGCGTTTAACCTCTAGGCTGTGCATTCATCTGCGCTCCGGAGAGGAGACCCACTGAATTAAATCACATCTCATATCCTTGAGCAGAGCGATGGAAGGAGTCGACGGGCTCGGGCTGCCCGGCAACAGCAAACTCTCCTCTCCAAACTGACCTGTTCTCAAAACGCAGCTTTCCTTTGCCTGTTACTCCTCCTAAATCTTCTCCTCTCCTTTCTTTTCCTTGACTTTTCTCTCAAAAGTAACGGTCAATTGCATAACAGAAAGTTAAGCGTATGCATCCCTTTTTTTTGGAGAAACCCAAAGTATGATTACTTCCTTAAAAAAAAGCATCAGATCAGTACATGTCCACCCAGTAAATTGACTTTCACATCAGAAAGGATGTACTTGGACTATGGCTATTTTTTTTTTTTTTTTAAATGACAGATATCTCATTTTGGAATGAGACTGCTCTATTTCACTGAGTCAGTGGACGAGAAAATAAGAGGACTTTGTTCTGATTCAATCTATTTGGAACCACTTTGCAAGCACATTATCCCTTCACTGCAGAAGATGTACGGTGCCAGATAACACAGATCTATTCTGCTGCACCTCAGTCCGCTTCATTCCCTTAGCCGACGCAGTGGAAATATGGCTTTTCTATCCTCCGTGTTTTACAAAGACAACAATGCAGCCTCCATTAGTGTTTGTTAGGTTAAAGGAGGTCCATAAATTAATGGAAACGCCTCCACACGATGTTGTTGTTTATTTGCCACCAGAGATAATGCAAATCGAAGGAGCTGCAAAGGCCAGATATGATGGAAAATTGTTTTAGTAGCTCTCTCTCTATGGGACTCTATCAAAGGCATTGGTTTAGAAAATTGTACCTCTCAGGGTTCCTGCGCTCCGTCATCTGTTTTCACGTGTTTGAATAACCTTTCATTTAAACTGTGCTGGTTTTGCCTTTCTGTATTGTCTCAGTCATTTTTCTGAATGTCTTGTCTGTATACTCATGTCAGATTTACTGTATGAGTGTGACTGTTGTTTTTAATAATTTGTGTTCTGTTTTCTTCATGCTAATCCTACCAGAAAGCTTTCCAGTGAGTTGTACTTGTCTTACTGAATAAAGGTGATGAAGATAAACGAATGCTGATGATAAATGTGTCTTACTGTCATGTGTTGGTGTTGTTTCTTTCAACACGATGACTCAAACATCAAGTCAATCAACAGTAAAATCATAATAAAAACTCAGACTAAACTAGATGACTAAACTTTCAGACCTTTCAAACTTTAACTCTCTAGTTGCTTTAGTGCTTATGACGGGAGCAAAGGAGGAAGAAAGGTGACGTAGTATAAAAAGCAAGCCCGATTAAGCAGGTCAGGGTTGATGGATGGGAATCTCAAGATTAAATTGCCCTTTTACTATAGAGCTGCTACAAAGTCCCTTCTTTACACCGTCTTTGCAGTTTTTTTATACAGAACCAAACAGCGGCAGCATCATGCCGCTCCAGTGTGTAATTTAAGACAGCATGCTGGCATCATGGAAGCAAAAGAGGCATGACGAGAGTGAAGTCTAACACAACAGTATCTGCCTCTTCTGTGACATATAACAGATGCTTTGGAAGCCCTTTCTGAACCATAACAATGGCAAAATATGACAACAATTGTTTATCACTGATGTTATACAGTGGCTGATCTTTTCCTCTGCTCAGAGGGTAAGCAGGTCCGAATCACATTGTTGTTTCAATTTGCAGACATTTTCAGCTGCTGTTTTTCCTCTTTGAGTTAGCCACTTCTTTCTATCATCAGCTTCTTAAATCTCCCGCTGTAGGTAACACGCATAACACAACATCAAAATGTCACTCCCATTCTGTCCCTTTTACATAGACGTCAATTCGTTGCTGTTGCTTCCTCCATTGCTGGCACAAAAGCGAGACAACTCTGTCCCCCCTATCCGCAATCTTACCATTTGTGCAGAACGGCAAGGCAGCATAACACCACGGTATTACCACCTTGAAAAGGCTGTGCAAAAAAGGTTAATATTGACAGTGAATGTTCATGAAAAACCTCTCTGCTAGAATGCTGAAGTCTAGCATAGTTGGAGCTTTACCCAAACGTGTTGGGTTTATAGCTTTTCTACATGCTCACGCTCAAAGGTGGGGTGAAAAGCCAGCCTCATACAGAGGGGAGAGACTCAATATCCTTTAAATATGAGGACAAGAGCACATTTTCAGACAGTCTCACCGGTAAGATAGATGTGACCCGCCACCTGAAACTCAGCAACAAGTCGGCCCAACACAAGTCGTGTAAACAAAGAAAAATCCATTTTTTTTTAATTAGTGATTTTCATTTTTTTGCAGAATATGCAAGCTGAAATCAAGAAGAAGCCATTCCATACTTCAAATAACAGTATTGGGGTCTTAAAACCAAAAACTCTGTATGTGAATTTGGGTTGTTTTAGGGGAAAAGCCAGTTCCCTTTTGGGGGTGTGGTGATACCGCAGTAAATTAGCATACTGGCTTTCTTTGGCTATTCATGTGCTTTTGTTCCTTTTTTCGGCATATCAGCTGCACGTTAAAAAGGAACCACATAGCTACTTGAGCAGCCGCTCCTGCATTTAAAGTAGGCTAGTACCTGTTACTGCTGTGTGGAAGCTGTGTGTGTTTTCATCATTGGATGAAGATGGAGCAGGAAAGAACTGAATCAGGCCTGTTATAGCGCAAATCTTTGGCAGTAATTCTTCAAGAAGCCAGATCTTCTGGTCATGCTGACGCCGAATCACTTCTGATTCTGAACCCAAACTAGAGGATGAAACTGAAAAAATCTACAAGAGCAAAATGCTACGGACGAAGAAAGGAGAATTCTCTCCTCAGGACACAGTCGTGTAGCCGCAAACTTTCTCCTGAGCTTATGTGCAACATACAGATGGATTCTTTAGTGGCCAAAAGAGAGTGGCAGGACATGAGAATGAATGGACACCCTGAGGTGAACAGGCGTACAGTAGTTACTCCTGAGATGACAACATCCACCAAGAAACCTGCGACGAACTTGTTATCTGATCGGAGGCAATGAAGTCTGCAGGAATACTTTTCAGTTTCTTATAGATAACACAACGTAGATAACTTGGACATTAATGTAAACTCACTCTATGTCAGGTACAAAGTCACATACAGGGATTACAAAATGTTTTTCATGCTAGAAACTATCTTTTAATAATCCACTGTGAGTTTCATTAATGGTCAAGTTATCCAGCTAGCTAGCTCAGTATTGTCGTTTTGAAAATGCAATGATACGCACATCGAAACTGTGAGCATCTGCTATTAATTTGAATAACACACCAACCTGATAATGTGAATAATGTGTGAATGACACAACCATGGGTACATGAATAAAGTATTGACTGTCCTGTGGGCTAACGGATGTCACTGATAGCTAGTCTGGTTGGATTTATGTAAATGTGATGCAAATGAGCAGCCACTGTTACCTGGCTCCCCAGGTAGGTAAGCATCTTTCAGAATCTTTGAGGCTGGATTTCTCACAAAACTAGTTTGAGGAGCGCCTACATTAAAATGGCCACATCTTCTTCAAATATTTTCAGATTTCCATATGTTAGACATCGTTGGAAAGCTTAGAAAATACACTTTCAGAATCTGTAAATAACTAAAAATGTCCCTCTGGCAGCTTGTTCCTGGTTTTTCCATGGCTGGACACATATCCAGTGAGTTGGACTTACTTGCTTGAAAATAATAATAATAATAATTTAAAGAACCCTGCCGTCTTTCTCACGGCTGCACAGCTGGACAACCACAGTGGGAAGTGGGTGTGAAAGTAGGATTGTTGGTTTTGGAAAGTTATGAAAATGTCAGGTACAGTATGGTGTCTGTAAGTGCAATGATGCACACACGTATACTGATATTCTGGAAATAATGGCTTGAGCATCAGTATCAGGACATACTTAGATATGGTTTGTAGTACCCCACAGCTTTTGGGAAATAGAAATTAAATCTGCTCTTGCTCACCCTAAATTTTCCATATTAGAGAAAGAGAAAGAGTTAAGAAAAAACACATTCAACCTTAACATATGAAGCCACAAACTGTCTTACCTGAAGGATCTTGCACCTCTCAGAGTCGCAGTCGATGTCCTCACAGGGATGAAACATGCCCAGTGTCACACAGTTCAGCAGGATCACCAACATGGACGCTCGCTCGAACCATGTGGAGAACAACAGTTAAGGAATATAACAAAGAAAGATGATAACAGCTTGCAGGCACATGACAACTCAAGAGGCTTACAGTAACAACAACAAGCAAAAACAATCTCTGTGCTCTCTCCAGTGACCTCATTATCTCATTCAAATGTATAAACTCTGAGAAAGTGATGCACGTTTATCTCTTCCACTCCAATTCACTATCAGAAATGTTTTTGAGAGAAGAAATGAGCCTTTAGAGGAATGTGGGAAGTAGGAAATCCCACCTGTGGCTGTTCTGAGTGGCAGTCATTGTTCCTATTTCACCCTGTTATCTAAAAATCTGTTTGAAAAGCGTGTTGGAAAACGTTCAGTGTTAGCAAGGGCGCTGCTAAGGCAGCTTACAGAGACTGTGTTAGGCAAAAAAACAAAAACAGAGGCATATGCTTAGAAACTGTAAGGCTGACTGAGAGGAGAATGAAGTATCAGGCTTAAGAGTTAGCGAATGTGAAGACATCCTGATGCATAGTGCATGACTTTTATTGACCACAGGGTCGAGTGGGCATTCCTAATGTGGTTAGGTTAAATGCCAGGCTGGGCTATGTGACACCAATCAATGATGAGATCAAACACAGATTAGGCCGCCACTGCCACAATATGTGCCGTCAGATAATGTGGGCTGCATCCACATACACATACACACACACATTATATAGACTGCTACTGCTTCCACAGTCAGCACCCTGCATCCAGCCTGGCTAACAATGTTAGACAGAAGAGACTCTTTGTCATCCAAGTGTATGTGTGTTTGTGTGTGTGTGTGTGTGTGTGTAAGCTCAGAGGAAAACGGTGCTTTTCATCTGTGAACCTGTGTGTGTAAAAGGGTGCACACAGGCTGTGAGGACAAACGACCTGTCCGTCTTTTATCGCATTTGCCGCCACTTGCTCATTCATCCTGCTGACCCATAATGCAGCTGGGTCAGCATGGCCCCAGAGCTGAGACACAAAAAAATTGAGTGCAGGACAACTGTGAAAGCCAGATTTTTTCAACTTTCTTCCTTTATGTTGGTCAAAGCTGCCACCCCAGGCTGGAGTTTCAAAGTAGAATACCAGACAATCTGATAAAAGCTGACAAAACAGATCTGTAGGCGAGAGCTAAACACTGAGAATCCCAAATATCTCAGGTGGCTTTGGAGATGGCAATTTTAGGGCTGTTTCTTCTTTAACAAAAAAAGAATCATATTCTTAAAGGAGTACTTTCTCTGCTGGAAGGACGCTATTTTCACAAAACTTGGCTGTGAAATCGGTGCAACATGACCAGAGACAAAGAGCTGTGGTGCTCACTTTTGCTCAAAACCTACAACTACCAGCGTGCACTGAACCACAGCCGACCAATAAATGCTCTCACTAGTGGGTGAAGTAATGCCAGTTGCTCATCCGAAAAACAATATGACAGCTGGCTGGCAACGAACAATCTTGTATTACAGTTAAACAGTAAGCTAAAATATGTATCTGAAAACATTTGAGGCAAGACACAGGCAACACATATTTCAAAACACAGAAAATAGCATGGTGTCCACTTCCTGTTCACAAATTCTCATGTCACATTTAAACAATGCATTAAAATATGCACTGTGCATAGTGCACAAAAATGTAGAAATACAATCTATAATTAGAGCAACAGCCTTTGAGCGAAAATTTGAGTTTGAGAGAGAGAGAGAGAGAGAGAGAGAGGCAGCTCCTTCTCTTGATCTGCTTCTATATTCTTTGTGTCTATAGTGGCGGGTATACAAAAATGTAGACATAGAATCTGTAGTTAGAGCAACAGTCTAGAGGCAACGGAAATTTGAGTTAGAGAGAGAGAGATGCAGCCTTTTCTCTGGATCCGCTTCTATGCTCTTTGTGTTCATGGTGGTGGGTATTCAAAAATGCTGAAGTATAATCTGCAGTTAGGCAACAGCCCTACAGGCAGCGGCATGTTGAAGTTGAGAGAGAGTGAGAGAGGTGTCTCTCTTGATCCGCTAATATTGTCTTTGTGTCCATGGTGGCAGCAGACATTTCAAAATAAGTAAGTACAATCTGTAGTTCGAACAACTATCAATTGTCAGTGAAAAAAGAAGCATTTTTAGAGGACTTAAATTGACAATGCAAACATGCCCTGAGAGTTTACATTCCAGCCTGTTTCACCACTGCCGCCTGCGGTCCTCGCACTCAGTACTGGACCATTTTCAAAAATAGTTTTTCCTGTTAGTCACTTAGACACAAAAACATGGTAAAAATAAGATCCAGCTTGAAAAAAACAGACCTGATCCTGTAAGTTTTGGATCGTGACAGTAAGCAAACTACTGCCTTTTGCATTAAAGTCAGAGTGCATCCACCAACTTCCAAAACTTTGCTTTATAGCGTGCAAAAGAAAAGACACTTCTCACTGCATCAGCTATGAACGTCGACACTGGATATGAATCATGTCCTGCAGAATCACCCAATTTGAGAGTAGTTGTAAGGGATACCGGGCTGGAATGTGATACTCTGTGGTAGTTCCTATATAGTATTGACCAGGAATATTGAATAATAGATGCAGGCTGGAGGAAAGTTGAGTCCGTGACCACAAGGCTCCTCAGTAGCATGAGTTGGGTAATGATGGTTGTGTCTGGAAGGCAGCACAGGATTATGTCACACACCGGAGGATGCACAGAAAGTTGTCTGAGTCCAAAGGGATGCAATTAAAAAGATCAGTCGGTATGGAGAGTGGGATCATTAAACAGGAAACAAAAGCTCAGACACTCTGGCCTGTTGTTTGAGAGCAGTGGCAATGAAAGTTTTAGGGAGAGCAAACTGTTGTTGACATGCAGCAGCAGTGTCGACAAAAGTTCACTGCCAAGGACTGGGAAGGTGGGGCTAATTAAAAATAATGAGCTGCATGTGTTGCCTTTGTAATCATCAACTTCTATTATAGCTAAACACAATGTTATTTTAGTTCAGTAAAGTTTCACTTGATCATTTCTTCAGCAACTATAAACTGACTGATTTACTGTATGTTGTTTCTAAACTGGTTTGTTTAAGCAATTATATTTCCTTCTCCATCAGAAATAATTCATGAGCATGGCATTTTTGATTACATGTTCTAATATATAACAAGATCTATTCTATAATCCATAACATGCTTACCATAACACAGAGAAGTTTTAAAAGAAAACAGCAAAATGACTACATTTCATGCCATGCTTTACAGTCTGCTGGTTTGTGTGTGCGACTGCTTTAAACTCAAAGGAGGCCTTTGTTATGGAAGCAAATAGGAGCCCTAAGTATATGAATTTTAACAGACACTGAATACTTAATATTGACATTTTAACACTACTGAATTCATAGCATTTAAGTATTTTACTTTGAAAACCATGTAACCTATCAGAATTTATTTGTTCTGAATTCACCTTAGTGAAAGGCTGATTTTGTTTTTCTGTGATTTTTTTTTTGTTTAATTTTTTTAATGTTCACAAATGAAGATCCAAAATTTCATATGATGCTATTTGGACTTCTTCAACTTGAATTTTTAGATCTTAATAGTAGGCATTGTAAAATACAAGTATTCAAATTCATCCTTTGAAGCTGCATGTTAATAAATTTCATATTTTAATTTCAAAAAGGTGAATTCGGAACAAATACATTTAGATACATGATTTTGAAAGAGAAACATTTCATTGCCACAAATTCAGTGGTGTTAAAATTTTTTGTTTAAATCCAAATTCTTAAGTCTCTTTTGCTTCCACACTCTGTTCCCCTTTTCCTAAAACTTCACATGCTTGTGGTGTTTGATAGATAATATTAGATAGACAACATCACAGGTCACTGAAAACTCTTTCTTCAAAGTCCCGTTTGCAAAACAAGACGAGTTTAATAAGCAGACCTTGTACTTCATATAATTGGCCCCTAAAAAATGAACACAAATATGAACAGCGTCACAGAATTTGCTGATATTGCCAGGGTTACAAATAGAATTTTAAGACTTCATAGAGTAATTGGTCTCTTCCTAATTCATGGTAGCAAAACAAATCTTTGATTTGACACTAAAAATGTATTCAGAACCTGTAAATTCGACTGATGTCTGGACCACAATAGCATCAAAAGTTGTCCTCATTACGGAGGACTGCACAGGTCAGCATGAATACTCTCACAACAACATACAAAGAAAACAAGATGTACAAGCACAACTACAGTACCTAGGAGACAACGGAAACAATTCCCACTTTATGTGTTGCACAAAGGAAGCCAGGTTTTCTTTACTTTAGTGTCAGGATCCGTGTTGGTGAGATTTCCATAAGAAAATCGTCTTGCCTCTCAACACCTTGAACAAGACGCCAAAAACTCTCTGCAATCATTCCTAATCACTGGATGGGCGTTTTTGCACTCAGCTTTCTGAACAATGTTACCAAAGACAGTCATCACAGTGAACTGCTGACATAAATACTGATGCTGAGGCTGAGGATCATTAGCGTCTGCTGCTGTGGACAGAGGGCTTGTCTGAAGACATTACATAGTCCATTATTTAGCAAAGCTGGTATCTTGCAAAGGTAACAATCAAGAGACAGACAGGTTGGGATTTAGGGAGAAGGACAATTTGCCAGGCAGGTTGAGTGACTGGTACAAAGACTAACAAGTCAAAAAAACTTAAGTGGGACTATATATTCTGAAGAGGAAAAACAATAATCTTCCTCTCGGAATACCAAGGAATAAACAACACAGTTTCAGAGGAAGACAACTCTATTGTGTACCCGTCCCCGTTAGGTAACATATCTGTATGATGCTAGCAGCACTGTCAATGTGTGTGCGGGCGGACTATCACTAACTGTTCTCGGCAAAGAGCTCACACTCCTGCAGCATTATTCTTCAAGGGATGGGAAGGCGGAGAGACTGTGTGGTGCGTAACACAAAGCCTTTATTTTCGTATTGAAAGATGCACTTTGCTTTTTGTTTCAATTACTTTTTTTTGACATGTTGACATGTCTGATTTGACAGATTATGTCAGAGCATTAAATTTGAATTATTTGGCAAAAAGCCCTGTAAAAAAACGAAGTATGCTAGGGAGATTTTCTGATGTACTTTGGAAAAAAAGAATGACATTAGAAGAGTCAGAACTGTTCTTTCTTTTTGTTATGTTAACTTTAGTGAGTCAGAATGATAAATTATCCATCTTTGCTCACTAAATCCTTATCTATAATCAATATATCTTTTATTAATAATGGATCACATGCCTTAACTATGGAAGCGGTCACTCCTTTTGACTTAATCTTGCACTTGATAGTGGGTGCAGACTGCTTATGAGCTGAAATCAAGGTGAAAAACAAAATTAGTGAACCAAAGAGGGGAAAAAAGAGATCACAGACTTACAGAAAAAGTAGATTACAGTCTCTTGCTTGAACAGACAAGGCTAGAAAACATATTTTAAAAGGACAATGAATAAAGTACTGTAAAGTTGGCAGCTTCACTCCCTGCCTTTGGGCACAGGTGTATAAAGCAGACATGTTTTACTGATGCACTTCAGACCCTGTCGACAAAAGAAGTTTATGAAATGTAATGTTTATTGGAAGTCTTACATAAAAGTAATTTATTAGCAGAAAGAAATCAAGGAGACGGCAATGGAGAAGGCCTGGGCAGAAGGATGGAGACAAAGCAACACATTAAATATGAATAATCTGACTAATTCGATCAATAACTCTTCCTCTCCTGCCCTCGTTCTCTTCCTCTGTCTCCCCAGCTGGTGGGCTATAATTAAACAATAAGGAGAGAGTGTTTGCAGTGTTCTGCCTTTGGTGCACACACACACACACACACACACACACACACATACACACCTTCATGGTGTCAGCATATAAACAAGCGGTGACGCCCTGAGGGATGGATTCAATTAGAGGAAAGATACACAAGGATATGCTCTGTCAAAACTCTGAAAGCAAGAAGCGTGCACTTAACACGCACACGCAGCGCACACACGCAAACACACATGCATGCACACAAATGAGTACATGCACACACATACTCACACAACAACGCTTTCATCAAAGAGGCAACATTATCAAACTCATCAGCACCTCAAAAAGTATCCTGTGTTCTGCTCTCATGGGTTCTTTCAGCTTTTTCCCCTTCTTTCACACACATACACGCACATGCACACACACACACACACACACACACACGCACACACACAGTTTAAGTCCCTTTCTTCTTGTCTAATGAAGGGAACACAATATGCAAGCCGTTATGTCCTCCCCTGCCTCACACCGCTGATTCACTCTGATTCTGTCCACTAATGATCTGACACCAGACAGCAGGACACAAACAACAAAGAGGAGAAACAGTGTGTGTGTGTGTGTATATTTATATATATGTGCAAGTGTGGCTCCAGAGGAAGAAATAAAGTAACATATTCAAAAGAGCAAAGTTTGGAGTTTGAAAAAGTTTCATCTCTCCAGCTCTTGTTTCTTTCATGAGAGAACATGGAATGAATCCTCAGCAGCGAGAGATGAGGTGCGTACACATTCCGAAGGCCGATCGATACGGACGAGCCTCTCTGAATAGATATTATTCATTGTGTTTACTATAACTCACACAGAACATGGTTCTGCATTTTCACACACATTCTTGGCTCTTCATACGCTCTTTTCTCCAAATCCATATCTCTCACCAAGGGGCTGTGCATGATATGGTACTACAGCTGCATAAGGAGCTGCTGTAAATATTTGGCACCAGCACTTTAGCCATCTAGAATATGATTTGTTGTGGAAATGATCAAGTCTACACTTGTTGCACATTAGTGAGTACATTTTGATTAAGAAATATGTCTTGAAACTTGAATTACTGCCTTGCTGTTGTACGCCTCTGTGCACCAGTTCTATACAATCAGCCTTGTTTCAAGGTGTGCAGCTAAGATGAGTGTCACCTATTCAGTATCTGACCAAATTTTTCAATGCTACATACAATGCTAAGTAATGGCCAGAAAAGTGTTTTTCTATAACATAATAGTGTCACAGTTGACCTTTAACCACCTGGATAAGAAATGTTAGCGCATCATAATTATATTTTATAAGACATTAGTGTGAAATTTTAGCAAACGAATTCTTAAATTATGGCCAAAAGCAGGTTTTATGAGGTCACTATGACCTTCACCTTTGCCCACCAAATTCTTACGAATTTATTTCTAGTCCAAATGGATGTAGGGCCAAGATTGACAAATTTCCCTCAAAACAGTCCCTTCCTTTCTTCAAATATTGCGATCACAAGAATGAGACAGATGCAAGGTCACAGTGATCTTGACCTTTGACCACTCAATCCTAAGCAGTTCAATGTTATGTCTCAGTATGTTTGTGTCAAATTTGGAGAAATTCCCACAAGGTATTTGAAAGATATTGTGTTCACAAGAATGAGATGGGTGCAAGGTCACAGTGGTCTTTGACATATGACCACCAAAATCTAAACATATCATCCCTGAGTCCAAGTGGGCGTTTGTGCCAAATTCTAAAAAATTCCCTCAGGGTGTCCTTGACATATGGCATTTACAAGTATGAGACAGAATAGGTGTGTCAGTGACCTTGTCTTTTCAACCTATAACAACTAAAATCCTGTCAGTTCAACCTTTGACTCCAAGTGGAGATTTGTGTAAAATGTGAAGAAATTCTGTTGAGGCATCCTTAAGATATCACTTTAACAAGAGTGGAACGGTACACAATAGGACAACCCCAAACATAATGCCTCGGCCATGGCTATCGCCAGCGCAGAGTCATACAATCAGCTTAAAAACCCCTAACAGATAGAGTGAGTACAGGAAGCATCACAGGAAGCATCAACAAACGTGAGACACCACCTTTCCACACTCCTAAATCTCTTTAACACTTCAAATAGGTGTTGCAGGTATATAATAGAGCATGTTATGTAACAGCACTGTATACATCACACCTATAATGTATTCAGGAACCAATATTGGTGAATACATTGAGAGAAATGTGACAGCGTTTTCACAGTTTTTATTATGTCTTTCCAGATTGAAAATGTAACACAATGATCTTTACCAGCCCAGTGAGGGAACTGTCAATCACAGACTGTATAGCGTAGGTATTCAGCGCTTGAAGTCCTCAGGCTGAAATAAATATACTGAATCAGTGGCGCTCTTCATTGGAGCTCCACTCATTAGTGACTTTAAGCATCATCTCAGCTGTGACATACAGTATGCATAACTCATCAAGTCATTACAAACTCAGGTTTGTCTGTTCATGCATGCAGATAAATGTATAATTCAAGTGAAGATTGCAATGTTGTGAAGGATAAAAATGTCAGGATGTATTTTGGGGAAATGTATAGAAAATAAGAATCCTTAGATGTCTATTTGATGAAACTGACAGCCATAAAAAGTTTAAGTTTGAATATATCATTCAGTGTAAACACCAGACAGCTTTATGGGGATATTTTTCAACTTGGACCCTATTTTCCCATGTTTTTGTGTCTCAGAGACTAATAGAGACAACAGTTTTTGAAACTGGTCTAATATTGACTGAGAGGACTGCAGCTATCAGGGGCAAAACAGGCTACAATGCTTGTTTTTGCCACTGGCAGGCTCAGCTCATTATTCTAAGTGTCTGACAACATTATGGAAAGGATCCCAACAAAGATAGATCTTTTGTTTGAAGAGTATGATCCCTTTTGTTTAACTAGAAACAGCCCTGGACTGGCATTCCAATGCACATCAATTAACATCCACTAAGAGTGCTTGTTTTTGCCACTGACAGGCTCAGATTGTTTTTATGTATAAAATATGAGGAGAGGAGTAAGAGGGAGGTCAGATCAGAAAAGCAGTGCGCAAAACAGTGTGTACAACCCGCATTTTTTTACATTTAAGCAGGAGAATTAAGAGTTTGTTTCTACCAAACCTGAGTTGGGGTTGTTGGAAAAGTGGAAAGATGGACCGAGACGATTTTTGTGAGTTTTATTTTTTTTCCAATTGACTCTGAACGAAGTGTGTTTTACAAAGATATGATTACTGTTTATTCTAATGGAGTCTGGTGGCTTTGACAAAAACCATTTGGGGCTGTTTCTGGTCAACATAATAGTAGTAGACAGAAACACAATTATTTTTTTGAGGATTATCTGGAAATTATTCAAAATTTGTGCTTGATTGTAAAATGTACTCAAAATAACAATGATGACCAACAAACTGAACTAAGACTGAGTTGGAAATCAAAACTGCACTGAAACCTGTTCTAAGCAGCGCCTAATGAGGTGTTTCAGCATTGTGACCCATGATGCAATCAAATATCTGAACAAAAATAACACTATTTATTCCAACAAACCTCTAAACTAAGCAAAGCTAAAAGATCATCAGGGATTCATAATTTCTACCATTATTGAATGACCCACTTAGTATAATGTGTAAAGGAGAGGGTGCGATGCTTGTCCGGGCTAATATTTTGAGGAAGACTCATTGGCTTATCAGAAATCATTCATTCATTCTATTTCTTTAACCACTTGTCCTCGCAAGGGTAGCGGGGGGTTGGAGCCAATCCCAGCTGTCATCGGGCAGAAGGCGGGGTTCACCCTGGATAGGTTGCCAGACTATCGTAGGGCCGCTTACCAGAAATATCTCTTATAATTGGAAATACCATAATTCTGGGTTTCCTCTAAATGTTTTCATGGTATATAATGTGTCTTAAGAAGTCATAGCTTCAAGTCACAAAAGCTACTCATTGGAATTCAAAAACATGTATGAGTCCAAGTTGAAAAAAACATGATAATTGCTTACTTTGTACAGTATGTGACTGAGACTGCTTGATGCAACCTGGTGCAATTCTGTCTTCACAACTCCCCAGTATGCTCATGAAAGGAATTCACATCAAAGCACACAGGGATTCCTACAGAGGATGTGCAAAGGCACCTCTTCTTGATTAAAACTCACTGTGCCCTGAAGTTCAGACATGACAAAGGCACAGTCCAACACTGGTAAACGTAAAGGTACCTTGGCATACTAAGCAGCTGGGAAACTGAGCTGTGGTTGGGACAGGTGCTGTGATATTCAACCGTACGTCACAATGTGTGAGTGTGTCCCCTCATTAGAAGTTGACGGTTGGACTTAAAGGAAATGGCAGGCTGCACGGGAACAGCATGAAGAACAGGACAGATGGAAGTAGAGGTAGGTGGATGTGAGAAGCAGACAGGACATATGAGAAATAGGGAGGGTTTAATGCTTTGATAGATTGTTTGCTGGCAATTTGTTGGGAGGACTAAGAATGAGAGGAAGACGGAAGAGAGTGCCCAAGAAAAGGTGTAAATATGATGTTTTCTGTACACATGAGCTGGGTTCTTGAAGAGTCTCATACATGCAGTGACAAGCTAAGTGCCACTATGGTATGTCTGTGAGGCTGCTGAGCCAAGAGGCAAAAAAGTGCAATTTTAGACCTCAGTCAGTCTGATATTACCAGCACTACTGACCAGGGATGAATAAACCTGTCAGTGAGCCCCAGGGCTGTGGGCTCTGACCTGAACAGCCTAGTCTCACAGAAATATTAACACAGCTTAACTTGATAGTGGCACGCAGTGTTGTGGTCAAAACCACTAGACCAATACCAAATAATGACTGACATCAGAGTGTATCGAGACCAAGACAAGAACAAGACTTTGAGGGGTTTCAACCAAGTCAAGACTAAGACTGGATGAAACTGAATAAAGATAAAGACCTGGCCCATAAAGGGCCAACATTACATTGTGGAACACCTGTAGCTCAGTCAGTAGAGCGGGTATGTATAGTGTATGTAGTTGGTACAAGTGTAGCGTAAAAAAATGTCTTATCAAAAGGCATTGCAGAGGTACATTTTATGGGGAGGAATTTTCCTTTGTTTTCTACAATCAAACAAGCAAAACTATGTTCTTAACTGGTCTCAGACTAAAATCACAAGCCTTCTTTGTCTCAGACCAAGACAAGACCGAGTAAAAACATGGTTGAATCCAAATGTTCCTCAACAAGCGGTCTTGAGACTCATCTCCAGTACTTCAACACTGATGGCATATAATGTGTTAACATCATGTGCCAGCATAAATTCCTTGTACAAACTCGCGCGATTGGTAATATAAAAAGCGAGAAAGTCTGCAAATAGCAGTCAGGATGGTGCATGGTTCAAACAAACACAGGACTTCTACCCAGGAGACTACCGTTTGTGTCCAGTGTCAAATCTTCAGTCAATGGTGACTCTATGTGTCACTCTTTGACACACTTACCTCTCGTACATAAAAAACTAACATAAGCTTACAATACTAAATTTAAACATCACCACTATCTTCTCTTAAATCTAACAGTACAACAGTAGTTTTGGTGCCTAAACCTAACTAAACTGTGACTGTTCTACAACCTTAACCAGATGTTTAAAACTGAAACCATATATAATTGACTTCCCATTGGCATTGTTTCCTAAACTTTAACACATTATGTAGCACCACCACATAATGCAGTGTAATGAGGTCATGGTCATTTGACAATGTCATGCTGACACTTCCAACCACAGGAACTTCTTTCCTCTATGAACGTTGTGGCTCTTTAACAACACTTTTTCACACTATTCCCTTTCCTTTATTTTCTCCTAAAAACAGTGGTGTACTTTCTGATTTCTACAGCCAACGAAGAGATTTGTTATTTAAACTTAAGCGTATGTTGTTTTTGGCATTTCCTTGAGAAATGGCTGATGAAGGACAGTCTCGGATTTGGACAGTTCTTAAAGTCTGCAAGGACAGGGAAGACGAGACAATTGGTTTCAGCCAGAAGTCAGTTTGAGAGAGGGACAGTAATTGAGACTTTTCATGTCTGATGACAGGAAATCATTTGGGAAATGATTATAAAATACCCATTGTGAAGAGGAACGCTGACAGTAAAATCTGTCTCCCCTTTCTTAGTTCAGCTTCTTTGAAGTGCCCTCTCTACTATACAGACCATTCTCTGTCTTTTACCACTCATGACAACCGTCCCTCTTCTCGTCTTTGTTTCCTCAGGAGTTCAACGCGTTCTCTTCAGAAGACAAACTTTACAAAGGCAAGAAAGCACAGCAACTATATGTGATGGTGTGCAAAACAGGAAGGAAGGTAGCTCTGGGTGAAAAGTGAGGTTTATCTCGCAAGTCAGAGACAGCTGCTGCTGCCTAACCTTGGCTGCTCATCCCCCATCAATCCCTCCTTTCTCCAAACCCCTCAAAGCTTTTTTTCTCTCTGATCACTTTCTTTTCCTGCTCCTTTCACTTTTCCACCTATACCATCTGAACCCAGCTATTTTCAGGGAGGGGGTTGACAAAAATGAAGCTTTTTTTGGGAGAAGAATGCTGAACATGCCAGAATTAAATAAAAAAGGAGGAGAGAACTGAAAGGGGAAGGATGTTCATGAAATATTGAGAGCGACTGCTGCAGCCCTTTGTAATGTTCGATCTGTCACTGTCATTGTGCTTAAATGTGTGCATGTGTGCTCATGCATGAGTGTGCATTCACGCATCTACATTTAGTTCTGTGTTTGTGAGTCCCCACATGACAAAATACCACTTTATAATAAAAAGGGGATGGCAGTCCTCTGGCTGTCTTGCTGTTCCCGTTCTGAGCAGGAGGACATTAAACTAAGATTGATCAGTCTCTCTTTCACTTTATCCTACCATCAGTGAGTGCTCTCACAGCAGACGCCAAAATCTAAGACAATCAGAGTTGGGAATGGCTACATTTGGGATACAAAATGAGGCAAGCAGTGACTCTAATAATCCACCTCCTGATTAATTGCCCAGATAATCAAAGCTCTGTCATTTGGACAATCAAACAGATTCCTGGCATGCCTGAAATGCTGGTTGGCTGTCTTGCAGGTTGAATCTGCATTTTGCCAACAGGCAAAGGAAAGTGAAAAGTAAAATATTGAATTCAATTAGGTAGGTCAGAAATGTCACAGAAGAGCTTGACTCATTTTGACAAAAAGATGTTAAATGATATTTGTGACCTAACAAATCCAAATTTAAGACTAAAGACCTTTAAGGCCTTACATTTATAAAACTGAATTTAAGACATTTAAAGACTTGCAAAACACTTATTGGGACAGATATAGCATGGAGGTTTCAAAAGTATGTGACCTCAGAGATGTAAGTTTGAAATCAGGGACTAGCTAGAAAAATATGTGTAGGGAAAGTTAATAAATTAACTTTGTTACTCATAACTGCATGGTTTTCCTTTAAGTATTTTAAAAGAAATCTGGTTTCGATTAGATCCTTTTCACTCTGTGTCTATAAACTGTTTCTCTGTTTCCATAACCCAGAAAGGCAAAAGAAAGCCCACAAAAACCTTTAAGACCTGATAAATCCTGCAATTTTTTGCTGTGATACAGCTGTCACTAAGTGGCAGCGAGTTTAATCAAAACTATACCACTTCAAATGAGCATTAAGCTTGTAAATAAGCTGCCTCAGCGACATACTAAGCGGCGCACCTCTTAGCAAAAGGCCAGCAAGTTACAGCGGAGCGCCTCGACTTATGGCGTGGAAAATCCAGCTGGTATAACACTGCATATCCCAGCCGCTCGCTGACACGGCTTATCAGCAGCCTGAGTCAGGAGCTGGGGAGTTAGGGGGTTGAGGGAAATAGCGGCATATTGTTAGGCCTGCTGTATCAGTGCCTGCCATATGAGAGGCGGGTTGAAAAATGGGAGGATGGATGGAAGAGAAGGGAACAAGGGATGGAAAAAAAGAGGAATATGTGAAAGAAAAAAGGCATGTGTGAGAACAAGAGATGACACAAGGAGTAGCAAATGTGAAAGACGGGGGAATAAGAAGAAGCACGTGAGGAGGATGGAGCTGAACACATCCGTATCAGTTTAACTTCCTCACGAGGATGTTTGTCATTGAGGTCAGATAACTGACCGAAGGTTTTCCCACGGGGGTAACGTAGACGACAGCAAAACACCATTAAACTTTTACCAGCTTACATTATTGATAAATTCAGCCCTCACTCTAAGACATTTACATAGGCAGCAACTTTGTTTCATGCCCCCCTATGCTCATGAATATGGATACATGCAGCCCAACTATTAGGCTATACTGGCAGAATGGGAACACTTAGGAGGAACTGTATGAAGTGATTAATTTTTATGTGAAAGAAAAGGCTGACTTCACAAATCGGTTGCCTCGTCAATATTCAGAACAAAACCGGTTTATCTTCCAATATGTCCTCCTGTGAATACATCATTTCAGCTGGTGAACTGCTGCCTTGTGCTTTTAGAAGCAAGTTTTACATATGAAATGTATGCGCCAAAGAAGGGGGGGTTCCTAATGGGCTCAATGCACAAACAGATTCTCCACACATAGACACACACACACATCTCTCTCATCAGCCAGGAAACACCCCTGTATCTTGCCACTGCGGACTGTGAGTTGCTTAGCAACGCAGGCTTTCATTGGGAAGTACTGTGAAGTCACATCTCCATTGCCGTGGTATCTGTAGACGAGGTGATGGGGCAGAGTTGTCGCAGCAGAACTTTGACGTTTGGAAGTCTGATTAATCTGACATTTGTTTTGGCAATGTCATCAACCACAGAAACGGTCCAGAACATGAGGGGTTCGCTTTTCTGTCCGTGACCATCTGCTTAGACTGACACGCTTTGCATCCCTCGCTATTCACAGTTCGCACAGGTCGCTGCTGTGCAATAGGGTGACAAAAGCATAGTATGACCAAAGAGTTGATCCAGTGTCAGAGCACTCTGCCACACTCTTAGCCGAAAATATTGCTCCACTATCCTGTTAAATGGCAGCAGGCCAACGTGTGAGAAGTGAGAGAAAGAAAAGGGAGTGGGAGAGATTTCACACTTTCGGAGGAGCTGGATTGGTGACGTAATATGAGGAAATATCACTTTTCTCCACTCCAGTCAGCAAGAAGGTAGAAACTATAGTTCAGGATATCATATCACATCCTGGTACAGTTGCTGCCATTTGGAGTCTGAAATATGCTAATTTCTGCAGTATAGTTTTATGATGTACATTATTTGCTCAGTTAAAGGCTTCTTTGCACTGATCTAAGACAAGACACATCAGCAGCTTTGGAAAGGCAAAGGAACCTTTTGCATTTAATTGATGTCATAATGTTGAAATGGACTCACTGACGATTACAATACTTTGCTGTTCTGGCTAAGAAGTCACTGATGTCTTAGAAATATCAAGGTACAGACACATGAACACACATACAGACACACAGGAAGACCATAACCAATTCACCAGATGAGAAACTGATACTCAATATTGCTGCAAAACCCTAAAAGATAATGTGTCTGAATGTCCAGTGCTAACATTTTTAAATTTCACTATTTAAATTAGGGATGTGCACCACATTAACATATGAAGGCCATACTGCTTCCAGCAAAAAGAGTAAACCTTGGTTTTGGACATAAATTTTGCACTGCAGAATCATCCAATATTTCAAGAGATACTGGTTTGGGCATCATGTCCAACAAATAACAGGCTTAAAGTTTACTAGCTGTTCTGGAGCTTTTAATACACAATTTTCATCAGCAGATGGAGTTTGACGCTGGACTTCTCATGAGATTGTAGATGTCTCCGTTTCCATTATTTAAAAGACTTCCCACTCAAATTCCATTTTTGACCATAGAAACAATGACACCCAGGCAATTTCCATCTGCTGAAGATCATGTGATATGAGAGAAAGCAGCAGAAGTGCTACTAAGTGGACCTTGTGGTAAGATGTGTTTGTTTCAGATAAGGAAAGACAGCAATGAAATAAGCAGATTTTTTTTTGTTGCCAAAAGATGAGGTGAATGTCAGAGGCAGTGCATGCAAAGTTCTGTGAAAGGGGCAAAATGGAGTAGAATTGGGCAAAGATTTGCCCCAAGAATTCACGCTTATTCCAGAGCTTTATGAATCTGCTTCATAAACAAAGATGAAAGGAAAATAAGGACGATCATAAAATTACAGAAAACTACAAGGGCACTTGGAGAGCGCAGACCTTCACCAAGGCCAAATGCTCTATATCTCAATGTTTACCAAAGTGAGAAAAAATTCATGTATTCGCCTTGTGATTCAGATCTGCCCCAAAATGAAATGGATTCTCTCTTGGCTACACTCTTTCAACAAGTTTAATGCAAATCAGGCCAGTAGTTTTTCAGTTATCTTGCTGACAAACAAACAAACAGAATCAAACACGACTTCCTTGGCGGGAGTAAAAGTAGAGATCCTGATGAATTCTGAGTCCAGTCACAAAAACACAAGCTCCAAACTCACACAGTTAGCACAGTTAGCACCTCTCTTACTAGGTAACAGCTACTGTCTGTATAGTTAGTAAAAATCTGCGGTTTTGGGAGAATCAACACAGAGTGCTAAAACAGCCCAGCTGCAAAACTTATGCCAATAATTCAGGAGCAAATTGGCCTCGCTTGTTTTCTCAACCAACCATCTGTAGACAAAATGACACATATTACGTCCTTGGGTTTCAAATCAAACACTCTTTGTACACAGAACCTCTTTTGTGAGACTTTTTGTGTTGTTGTGAGGGCTTGGCAATAACGGAAAACAGATTATCACAATATTTTTGAACAGAATACCTTAATGTCTATATCTTGATGATATGGGGTTGACTAGTAATGCTTTTACAAAATATTTACACAATGTGATTTTGATAAATTATCAACGATTATGTGATTATGACAACCAAGTGTGTAGAGGCAAATAATAAAAAGCTAAAACAGTCTGGTAAGTTTGGAAAATTACATTACAATAATGAACACAGCCTTAAAAACCCAGTAAAAGACAACACTTATATTAGGATAACCAAAATTTGAGACAATATTAAGTCTCATATCACAATATCAATGTAATAGCGATACATTGTCCAGCCCGAGTCCTGATGTAACTCCTCACAACTTCCTCTGTCCTTTGCAACTGAAAGATGACAGTTATTTGTACAACCATGAGGCACACTCACACACTCTCACCGAAACACCTGTGGCCAGGAAGTGCTCTCAAGGCTCGGAATTAACAGATGTGTGTTTGTCTGACAGGACAGAGCAGCACATCTGTCATTCTAATTGACAGAGATGTACTGGCCAATATGTGTGTGTGTGTGTGTGTGCGCGCGTGTGTGTCCGTGTCCAGGTGCTTGGTTTCACAGTTTTCTGACTGTGAGTGAGAGCTTTAACAGCCCAGAGAAACAGAAAGCATATATATTACATGTTTGCAGAGGATGACCTTCTACAGAAATCACCCTGATGAGTGTGCACGGTTTTTTTTTCTTTTTTTTTTTTACTCATGTCTCATATCTCACAACCAGTACTTGACGAGCGGGAATACGCAGGTATGAGGGAAAAAAATGGAGCGAAAAAAAGCTATGCAAAGATTGAGGTGAGAGAAGAACAAATTAAACCAGTAAAAAGTTTGAGAAGAGAGATGAGGGATGAATAATTGATCCAAATCCTCAGCTGAGTGTTTTTTTTGTTTTTGTTTTTTTTTTACCTAACACACACACAAATGCAGAAATATCACAGCTAATGGCCGCTACCAGCTGCTACCGGCTGGCAGACCTGTTGCGGGTTGGTGCGCACACTCAGAAATTCTTAAGACGCAACTGGTCTGTCAGAAAGTGTGTGTGTTTGAGGGAAGAGAGGCGTAGGGGGAGTTATGCAAGGGCAGAGGTCAGGCAGTGTTTCAATTCCCTGTAGCTTCTTATTAATTAAGCTTTGACTGAATCGCTCTCTCGCTCTCTCCTTAGGTCTATCTCTCTCGGCCCAGTCTTGAGTCTGCCATTACTGCCATTTCATTCATAGGCAAAGCTATTTAGAGACCTCTTTCCATTCAGTGGAATTAGCATTGAATGCTCATCCACAAACGTACACACACAAACACACACACACATAAGCTGTACGTACACCCAAGGAAATCCACTTAAATGCCACCGCAAACAAATAAGCCCTTAATTCTTTAGGGAGAGGAAAGAGAAAAGCACACCCTGTTCTGCATTGACAGGTTAGCTAGAGGTCATCTAGCAAACAGAATGAGAGGATGAAGAAAAGCTTTGAGAAAAAAAAAAAGAAAAATGGAAGTGCCCTGACTGAAAATATGCAAATGGAGGGAAGTTACGATATGAGAAAAATGCAGCGCCGCGCCAGAATCAGCATGATTAAGATGAGGTCAGTTTTATCAATGCTGCTGATCTGGTCCCGGAACTGAACACAGGCTAATATTAGGGACGTTGGTGGAGGCACGCTACTGTAGTCTGCACGCAGAACAATATAAATGAGAACACATGAAAGCTCTCACACACAGGATTTTCATGTGTTAGATACAGTTCAGATAGTAAGCTAATTAGCAATCAGCGCTAACGGGAAAACAGGTCTGACCTTGTGGAATGACGACATGCACATAAACGGACAAAGAAAAGAGCTTTTAGACGGTTATATGGACCCTCAAGTGTTGGTGGGGCCAAAATAAAATGGTTTGAATAAAAAACATCATACTGTTAGTCAAAGGAGCTCTATACAACACTCAGAGCATTAATAAAGCAGCAGACAGCTATTATATTACTTAAAGTGATAGGTGATTAATGGCATCCAGAGCAGAGAATGAAGTGATGCTCCCTCTGTGTGTGTTGTTATTCCAGCTTCACTGTTTTTTGTTGTGGTTGATGGCCAGGCTGTGGATGCATGTTAGTCCTATGTGCTTATCCCACTGACAAATACACAAATACTGCCACTTGGTCAGTGATTTCGGCACCAGACACCGACACACAAAGGCACCTTCGGCAGCATGATATATGATACACCCCTGGGTAGCTTGCAGTTATAACACGGCCAAATGGTAACAACATAATATAAGGTGTCGGGAGAGGAGATGGATGGGTCCAACAAATCCAGGACTTTCACCAGGGGGACCACTGTTCACTACTCGTGTGAATATTGAGCCAACCCATAATGTTTTGTTGTTGTTTTGTTAGTTAACCCCAGAACCACGTGATTATGTTGCACAAGGAAATAAACGTTACTTCAAGGTGTTTTACCAACCTTGTAAGTTTATTTTTTTAAAGACTGTGTGCGTTTAACAAGCAGAAAAACTGTAAAATTCCTGTGAAAATGAAGTATTTTGAAAAGACACAATGCATTTAACGGGTGTAGACTGACATGCTGTCCCAGATCGTAAACAATTGACACTGGAGAGTACATAGCTCATCATATGTAGAGGTGACCGGTACTGAGCAAGCAGCAATATTTAGCGACTCGGGATGTGAATTTTGGCTCTGATGTATAGAGCTCCTTTGAAGGAAAACTCTGCTTTCCAGCTTGGGTTTTTTTCTTCTTTTGTAAGCATCGCTATGAGCATGGATGTTAATTTCCAAACTTTGGAACATTGTCAAAATGATCCCAGATCAACTTAACGGTCGACTTACTAACCTTACAGAGTTTTCTACCACATCTCAGGGCCTTTTTCAGCAAATAGAGTTGGCTTAGGTCTCATGAGTTGTGACCAGAGCTCCACAGCTAAGTCTAAGATGACAGGTGTGGTTAAAAAGCTCTGAAAAATGCAAGTATGTGGACCTTGGGTTGTTTTCTGAGACTGTAAAAATACTGCACATTAGAAGTTCAGATTATATTGTACTCTGCTAGTACACTATCTTTCTACTTAGCTCTCAACCCCTTCTATTACACTAGACTCGGATCCTAAAAAAGTGAGCATATCTGTGACAAGCTTGAAGCGGTTGTTACACCTGTACAACAGCAGCAGTGTACGCTGTAGCTCTAATCTTTCTGTCTGTGGCTTTTTCTTGTCTGAACATTTTTTAAAGAACAGCCTGTTCTTGCTGTCTTCTCTTGTGCTGTTCCGAATGAGAAAGAAATAAAAGTGAATCTAAATGTTTGGTCCTAAATCACGGATCTTTTTTCCTACCAATGCTGGCAGTGATGAGATTGGCTGGTGTAGCGTGAGGAGACATCTCTCAGACTGCAGATGCTGGGGAGACAGCTGAGGGGTTTGTTTTTATTACTGGTACTAAAATACAATTCAAATGTTGAGAGGGATATTAATTCAGTTCTACTGCTATAGGCACATTACCACTGCAAGCAAACACACATTCACATGAAGACACCTATAGATAAGTGTTGGTTTGTGTATGTTGGTGTACATATATGATTATTATCCACCTCAGATGCAAGTTTAACATCTGTCAGGAGGAAAAGCATTTTCACAGTTTACATTTTTCACTTTACATTTACATTTCAATGGTGTTCCACAACAGCCACTAATCTACGGCCAAGTCAACAGCTACAAACACATTGAGGCTTATCTCAAGATAGTATTTGAGAATTCCATTACATATAGGACACTGTGCTTAGTAAATCGAGGGTAAGTCCTACTTAAATTTATTTACATTTCATTTTGAAAGTCCAGGGTTTGTTGAACCCATCCACCGCCCCTTCTGCCCTCACATTAGGAACTTTTCAGCTCCTTATATTACGTAATTAAAAGCAGTATTTCAAACTGACTCAGCACAACAGGTGCCACCCCAGCCGACATATCAAATCATAACATCACAAAAACTGTCGTCCCATAACGTCAGAGAAGGCGACCTTTGGCGTCAGTGTCTGGTGCCAAACTCACTGACCACGTGCCTGTATTTGACAACTTTGGAATGAGATTTGGCTGACAAGACTGCCAGGTTAGGTTTAGGAAACAGTCATGGTTAAGGTTAAAATGGCGTTGACTTTTGGTTTCACACGGCACACAAACAGTGATCTCCTGGGTCAAAGTCCTGTGTTTGTTTGACCAATCTACTTAACCAAACATTCCCCCTTCACAGACTTTCTCACTCTTAATACTACACCATTCTTGCGGATGGGTTTATACATAAACAGTTAACTAAAAATCCAAAATGTCTCATACAGGTGCTTAAGGGTGTCTTGTGGATTGGTATCAGATATATAATGCCAAATGATGCTGAGGGGCGAGACGAAGCTGCTGTATTTGACACCCTGTGAATGAGAATAGGTTGTACAACTACACACTCTCTCTCAGTTTAATCATTTAAAATAAGTGGGGCAGTGAGGATGCTGTAATGTCTGTTGTATTCTGTGTATTGTCTGGTTCTCATTGCACTTAAAGTATCCCTCAGTCTCCACTTGGCTGCCGCTTGTGGCCACTACTTCATCCATAGAGATACACATAAACACATAGTCATTACAATAGAGACCTGGGGAACCTTGGGCCCAAAACTCTGCTTTGTCTCCCTCCCTTGACTCCACTTTCTCCTCTCCTCTGGTCTCTCTTCTCAGCCAAGCCAATCCTCTGGCACTGAGCGGCCCATTATACAGAGCAAATAAGCCATGGCTATAGGCCCCAATAGCTTCTCAGAAAGGGAGAGCGAGGTAAGCGGGAAGCGTGTGTGAGGGAGAAAAAGAGCCCATAAACCCCAGTGACTCTAAAAGCTTTGCCAATCTCGAAGAATGCCTTGTGGATATTAAGTGTTGGATGACTCAAAACTTTCTCTGTAGCTTTACAAAAATCCCAGGTCTGTGTTGTTTGGCTTCCTCCGACATCAAAAACAGAAAGAAAGGGAAGGAGGAAGAGAGGGAGACTTCTTAAAAAATCATCTCTAAGAAGGACTTGCAACAACAGCAAATTTAAATCTTCAAACATAAGCTCCTTTTTGACAGTCTTCGCCTGGCGGTGATGTCGTTTTCACAAAGTTCAAGCGTGCAGCAAAACCCAAACAAGAACAAACAGCTATTGAACAGCAACCCCAAATAACCTCTCCCAGACCTACGCGCCAATACAACATCCAACGCGCTCCCAACCACAGCCTCCGCAGTCCAGAACACGTGGAGTCTGCCGGAGCATTCCTCCACCTTCAAGTGCACCACACTGTGAGCGCCATAAACTGTTGCTGCTATTAACCACGCCCCTGACCCTCTCTCACTCTTGCTCACACGTCTTCAGGCAACACATCAAGGGTCACACAGTGAAAAGCGGTCTAAAAATCAGAACAAATACATGGCATGCAAACAGTGTCCACTTCTCCATGACAACAAAGAAAATGTTTACACTGCCGAGAAAGGCTTCTTACTGGCTGGGATCCGGTTTCTATGGCGATGGAGTCGGCATCTCTGTGTTTGGGCATCATGAGCTGTGAGTGTGTTGATGTTATGTACAGTACAGGAATGTGTACACATATGGCTGTGATTACACAAACACACACATGCAGAGATGCAGCAGGAATATCATGTGTCTCGAAATTGGGACTTTGACCAATAGCTTGTCTCTAAAGCAGCGACAAATGCTCTGATTGAGTGATTTTATTCTTAAAGGATAACTTTACCATTTTTCAACTTTAACTTTAAGCATCCAAGTTTGGGGTACTGTGTGACATAAAACACAATGTTTGGCCAGTTGTTGGGCTAACTGTGGCAAGTTTTTCTGCTAACCATGGCTGGTTGTTGGGCCAATTCTGACTAGTTGTTGAGCTAACTCTGGCCGTTTTTTTTGGGCTAACTGTAGCCGGTTGTTGGGCTAAATGTGGCTGCTTGGAAACTCACGAGAGACCATCTTCTGGATTGCGAAGGTAAACTGGAAAAACAACTAAGGTCAGCAGGCCGAGAATGCAGATGACCACTGAATGAGTATTTTTGTCACCTAGCGCTGTGTTTTGGCTAACAAAGTAATAGTTGTAATAGGCCGTAGTAGTGATACACAGCTTCCAAGCACTGTACAATAAGGCCTGTTTGTTGTTGATAACACTGTAGTGTTCTCCTGGTGTTTCAGTTGGAACAGTGAATTAAATTATTTCACATGCTTTTACTTTTTGTAAACAAAGCTGTGTTTGGGACGCCCACCTCCATGCGCAGGGATAGTTTAAGGAGAATTTGTGGGCCGAGTGTCAAGAACTCAGGCGCAATGCATCCTTGTTCATGAAGGCACACGATACTGGCTGTGCAGGAGGCAACACTCAGAAAAACTCATTCTCTGACAATAAAGCACGCACTGAGGAATTTATAGCTTTGACTGACTGCACCAACCATCAACACTGATTTGAAATCCAGTTAAAATTTGGTGATTTTCTTTGTTAATTTAGCAAAACAGAAAGCCTTTTTTGCAAGACTGAGTTGGGATTTATAGTTAAGGCATGCCTTGATGGGTTGTGTGCTCTTACTTACATTTTTCTTAGCCTGTGAAAGGGAGTCTTCTTTTCAAGTTAAGACAAATCTCCTTAAAATGCATCGACTTACATGAAAAATCAGAGAGGGGCTGGAAATAATGTAGGATTTGTCATATTTTCTCTGCCAACTAAGCAACAAAAAAAAAAAAAAAAAATACACGCCCAATCACACACGCACACATGTAATCCGTGCGCAGCCCTCACAGAGCAGTGCAGCGGGAAGTAGCCGTCGGCGAACCCCTGTAATGAGGGAACACCAGTAAGCGCCAGGGGAAAAAAGAGGCAGATGGAAATAAAGATGGATGGAGAGCACTGGGGAAAGAATCAGCGACGGAGGAAAATCCAAACAATAGGAAACAAACAAGAGGGGAGCCTCAAAACACGACAGCTCCGCTGAGAGATGGACAGAAGGAGGCTGAAGCGTGCGGAAAGGAGCAAAGAGAAGGGGAAAAAAGGACAGAGGAGAGGGAGTGAAACTGCAGAGTTTGTAAAGCAGTTAGTGAAATCAATATTTGGGCAATGAAACTGCCAACATGCTATTTTGTTCTTATATTGAATATGTTTTAATGCAATGTTTTCAGGCACCCACAGTCAAAACCAACTGTTCCAGGAGGAATTTTCCAGGTGGTGCACTGAAGCACTTGAATGCACCAATAAGCAAAACCTGTTTCGTGCTTTCAGCTGCATTACCACCCAATGACCACATCTCCTTTAAATTCAAAAGGAGATCTTCTTCACTGTGTTAGATAACACCAATGCAGACATAGGAAAAAAAGTCAATTTTATCTGTTTTTTGCCATCCAGTCTTTTGGAGCATGGAGCATTATCCAGACAAAAAATACTACAAAATTATGCATGACGACAAATAAGTGAGGGGGATGGCCCTCCAGCTGTGTAGCCAGTTTTGTGAAAAATTTAGTTAGAAGACACATGAAAGTGGGCGGATTATGAAACACCGGGTCCCTGAGCAAAGGCAAAAGGCCCCACCATGTCTAATGCTAGCTAAATATGCAGCTGAACATCACACTTAGGAGGAAAGGTATAAACAGAGCTATCAACAATGTCAAGTAACAAACTGAATGAAACAGCCTGCTAAGTCATTTCTATGCTAACTTCCTATGGCACACAGTGCATTCACTCCTGATGGAGTCTGCTGAATATGTAGGAATTTTTCAATGCACTTGAGCAAGTTCTTGACAGAAAAAAAGGAGATTTGTAAACACATTAGTGATCACAGAGTTCCCATAGGCTAACTCCAATAAGTACACAGAGCTATGTGGAAAGGAGACATTAAATAGAAGTTTGAAGCCCAAGCTTTTACCGTTTGCCAAATCTAGGTGATGGAACACTGAGTAAGCACAGTCAGTATAAAACAACAATATATTGGGTAAAAAAGGGAAAGCTAGACCTGAAAGAAGACTAGAAGAGCAAAGGGAGGAGAGCAGGAGCAATAGAGCAGCAGATTAGGTGAGGCTCATCAGTAAACAGGGGAGCAGGGGAATAAAAGGTAGAGGAGGCACGAGGAGCAGTCAGCTCTCTAGGGGCCCCCGAGCTGCATCGTGTGAAGTGGCCGATGCCTTTCCAGGTGCACACGGCACAAACAATGTGCCATTCAGACAGAAACAAAGAGACCAGCGAGAGAGTAGAGAGACAGAGTCAGATCTACAGCACAATTAGAGCACGAAAGATCTGTACCTCTCCGCAGCTCCCTCAAACACCAGGGAGTCAATATTCCCTGTTTTTCTCAACAATCAAATAGCACTGACTATATGATCTGTCATCTACTCACTAAGTTCAGTCAGTTAGTTCATTAGCAGGAAAACAACCAAACATTTTTCATTTTTAATATGGCGATGTAATGATTCTGCAGAATGCTTGCAGCGAAACAAACACAGTTCCCTCTAGTGGCCCCTTACCACCTGGTCTCTCCAGAAGAGTTTCAATTCAAACATGCTCTAATGTGCCTCTTACACAAACAGGCAAATTCCAGCCAAAACAAGCACATCACACCTCAAATGACACATCTTTTGAAGAAAAGACACTAAACGCTTTGTTTCAGATGTTTCCCATCACATCTATAATTGCTATCTATTTTCCGCAAGGGTGTTATTATCCAAACCGTCTACCACCTGTTTGATTTGCATTGGTTTGATCTTGGTTTGATGTGTTTCGGCAGTGTTTATGTGAGAGACACAGACATGTGGTATTGACACCTGTTAATGTGGCCAACAATAGCTCAGACCACCACCGCCGGAGCTGATTTGGGTGCTGTATAACACCTGGAGTTTCTGCATTTTATCTGCTTTTTGATGCATTTAATATTCATTTCAATTCCAAAGAGAATCTATGGTTTCCTGACAGATGTGTAATCTGATGGTAAGAGACAATTCAAACCAGCCTTGAGGACACAAACTGTCTGTTTTTGTGTGAAACATCATTATCAATGCCGCTAACAGCCACGAAGCAAAACATGGAAGTCAAAAGGGTTAGATGCAGATACATTTGTTAGCGTAGCGGCTGGTGAGTAAGAGAGCCTAATAACAGAGTGAAAGAGCCAGCTGGGGAATGCTAATTAGCCACATAGGCTAACAATCAGATCTAATGGGTGCTGAGTAAATACCAGCGGTTGGCTAATAGCCATTAATGCCCTACAAGAGAGATAACTGGAGCGTCATATGTGTTTGTGAGTGTTGATGCGGTTTTGTCCAAACATCCTCTCAGGCACGATGAGAGGAAATACTGTGAGCCCATCAATCTTCTCTTGGCAAGAAAGCAAATAAGCACCATGTCAAAACTATTCCATTCATAGTTCATTAACACATTTGACATCGCATTCATTAAGAGGCCCTGAAGGTACTGCCTTTTTGCACAATTTAACACAGGAAACACTTTGTGTAAATGCTGGGGGGCTAAATGAAAGCGAGTGAAATGAGCACTGACTACAATGTTAGACTAACAAACGTTGCTTCGTCGACTAAATGTAGTGAAAGAAAATCGCATCAATTTTCTCAAAGGAAAAAGGTAATTTTCTGTGAGTAATGCAAGTATTTGTGATCATTTGGTGGTCTAATTAAGCAGTGAGTGTAGTTTTCTTCAAAAAAAGAGAAAACAATCAATACAGAGAATATGCAAGAAATAAGGAGTGTACTCCTTCAGTGGAGACCAGTGGCCTCTTGTCTCAGAATCCACCTGTGCCTAACACCACATATGTCTGCATGTTGATGAAGTAGCTCTACAGTCATGCTCTGCTTCCTGCATGAAAAGGAGCTAAATCCCACACATTTTTCTAAAGACCCAAACACATATATCCCCCTTGTGTAGACGATCCCACCTTTTCTCACGAGCATCTTCATGCTTTTAGCTTGTGCAACAACAAATACTGACCCATGACAGAAGACGCAGGGCTGAAATTAGAGGAATATTATTTAAAGAATGAAATCAACCAAACATTTAAACATCCGCTGGACTCTGCTGACAGATTTATGAAAACACAACAGCCTAGTTGAAATCAGGACAAGTGAAAAACTGCCCACATGCTAACCCTCCTGCTGTCGAGATACAGTAGCGTAGCAGCATCCAAGTCACCAATTTCCCCATGCATCCGAGCGACTGTCTTTTGAATTGCAGCTTTGGAAAGCGAGGCCTGTTTAAGTGACTCACACGGCTCTTAATTGGAGTGCCGGCAGCGGCTAGGCTAACCCCGTTGAGTTGTTTCAGATTAGCATCAGTAAGACGGCTTGATTGCAGCTAATTCGCTGGGATCTCACAACACGAGACACTAATGGAGCTCCTAATGAGTGATCCATCCACAAATGAGAGCTGAAGGCCACTTTGTAAACTTTTAAAGGGCTGTTGGCTTTGAGGGATAAAAAAAAAAAGGAGGCGAGAGGACAGGGTTTGACTGAGTGGTGGGATGTTAATAAAGATCAATTTTACGAATCATTTAAAGGTCATGCTGGTGTTAACTAAAGCTCTGGGCCATGGCGCTGACTGTGACTTAGAATTTTTAGCAGTTCTGCCTCATTACTGCAATTTAGTTTTGTAAAAAAAAAAACAGTCTGTGTGTTTTCCGTAGCAGTGCACGTCTAATTAGCGACATAATTGCATAAATCAATGCTTTTCTCACACACTCTGGTGAAGCAATCTTGGTGCAGTGTCTTACTCTGAGGGCAGAGATCTCTGTTTATTTGCTGTGGCACAAAGGAGCCGATCGATCAGCAGAGGCTCGGCTCCAGTCTAAATGTCACACCAGGGCCCCTTAGGAGCCACAAGTGGCCCCTGCTAACATGTGATGACAACACATTAGGCCTTACACAAATACAGCCTTCCTTTCAGTGTAGGAGGGACAATAAAAACATGTATGTAGGCAAAAAAAAAAAACATTGAAAATCCATCAGCTCTAAAGAAAGTGTAATTACAGATTGTTCTTAATGTGACAAACAAAGAAGATGGAAGAGATACTGACCGTATGATAGACAAAAGATAAACACACACATGCCCATTCACACACGCAGTATCCCCTGATACTTCAGTAGCGGTAATCAATTCCCATTTGCATTAGAGCCAGGGTTCTCATTAAACTGTAGGTCTACTTTTTTCTCCTTTGGGACTTTATATTCTTCTATCACACACTCCATCTCTCCTTCCCCTGGTTAGGTGCTTTAATCCCTGCATCCCTTCATTCAGAAGCAAACAAAAGGAGGACAATGATCTACACACACAGAGTTCCTTATAGCTATTTTTGGAGATAAATAATCCCAAATGCTGCCATTTATGCTTATATCTCCTCGCCATTAAATTATCAGCCTGCCTTCCATGTCTGATCAATAACTCTTTCATGTAACATGAAGGCAGGTGTAAGAGAGCTGCAGCCAAAAAAGAAACGCTCACAGAGTAGTTTGATAGAAGTCGCCAACAATTAAATGCGCCACTACAATCAGTCTTCTGTCTTTTTCGATACGAGTAATAAACGTGTGTGGGTGGTTATCTGGGAGCAGCGAGGCGGAGGCAGCAGGTATAAAGCCACGGGGGACCTGAGGGCGTGCTGCGCGCTTCCACTGCGGAGATGAAACGTTCTTAGGGACTAAAAACTCTCTGTTCCATTAGCTCAACAAGCATTTGTTTCCACGCAGCGACGCCAGATTTCCCTCCCCTCCCCAAAAAAATCCACCGCGCACAAGGTGAATCCTAATTAACAGAGGATTCCCATAAAGCTTTGGGATTTACCGTCAGGCTTTTCGGAAACTCTGAAACTATCCAGGCTGGATAACAAGCTGAGAGGAGAACGCGGCATGTGACTGGAAGAATCTTTCTTTCTTCTTGGTTGTTGTGTTTTTATTAACTCAAACTTTTGCTCAGTTGCTTGGAAAAATGTGGAATTCATAGCGAAAGCCTCTCTGCATTACGTCTGTATGGCTCAGAAGAAAGTTACTGAATATGTGCAGTTTGAGCAAGTGAGAAGATCCCAAACCCAAAACAGGGTTTTTGCTCATGTTGGGGGCCTGGCCTAGGCCACGATGATGCAGTAAGAGCTACAGCTCCTGTCTGAATCTCTCTGCACTGGCTGATTTAAATAGTGTGCTCTCTAGTGATGCCTCCACTGCTGCAGTGGTATAGAGAAACACAATGTGTGCTGACTGCAGATGTCTGAATTAAACATGACTGGAAATCGCCCGCTGCCAAGCCTCCCTGGTGTGAATAAACTTTGCAGTGATTGCTTTGATGGCTTGCATTTTGATCCGATGAAATTTCATTTAATAAAACTGGTAAAAGTGGAATTCAACAACATTACTCTGCATTTTTTCTTTTCCTGTTTTGAGTATGAGAATATATAAGGAAGATAATTAAAATAAGAGGTGTGTGAATATTTGTCATTTTTTCATGTTTTTTTTTCTATGTGGAGGTTTTTACCGCAGTCGATTAAAGTGCAGCACAGTACAGTAATTTTGGTGATTTAAAAGTGAAGACCACCCCTAAAAAATCATTTTTTTAGATGTTAAGGTTATTTACAGTGTGACCAAAAACAAGAAAAAAGAAAAGATTAAAATGTTTATTAAAATAGGCAAAAATTGGCAATTAAATTTTGATGAATTGGCTAATTAATTAACCAACTTATTATTTCAACTGTACTTACTTAATTTAAAAATAAACACATTTTCTTATGCAAGTATTTTAATTTGTAAAGTAACTCATTACTTAAGCTATTCGAAATGTGTTTCCTCTGAAATGTAGAGTTGATGTATAAAGTGGCATGAAAGGAAAATACTTCAGTAAAATACAAGTACCTTAAATTTGTACTTAAGTACAGAACTTTAGTAAATTTGCTTAGTTACATTCTGCTACCGCATGATACCAAGAGATGGGTTTTTTTTCATGTTTTTCACGTTGCTTCCCATCTAATCATGTTCATGCAATCTTGTCAAGAAAAACAAACAAGAAACAAACAACTCAGCATAGCTGCAAAAGTTTACATGTAAGATTCCACTACAGTAATGACAGCTTGTAAGACACTTTGGGCAGCTGTAGCTCTTTTTAAATAATGCTGTCGACCTCCATGCTACCACTGAAGGCAGTACGATGGTCTTCCTGCCCGATACACATTCTCTGCATAGATATAAACTGTGTGTTTGCAGATTCATTGACAAAAGAAAGAGCACATGGATTTAGGAGTACAGCATACTCCTAAATCCAGGCTATTACCTGGCACGAGAGCAGTCAAACTGCTTACACATGCACACCCAGAAATAAGCTTGATGGAATCCTGAAACCAAGTCGATATCACATGATATGCCTTAGTGGAAGTATAACACGAAGTGATCAATATCTAATCTACTGTAACGTAATGGACAGATGGAACCCATTCCTTTGGGGATGTAGAGAAGGTTGATTGCAAACAGTTGCCACGTTTGAGAAGGTGCCTACAAAAAAATGCTTTTACCAATCCACAAAGACATCATTTCCCAAA